>NC_059339.1:74204386-74507441 GCF_018350155.1 Leopardus geoffroyi | reverse complement strand
TGGCAGGAAGCTTCAAAGCCTTTGGAATTTTCTGAGTGAAAGGAGTGTCTTTGTTATGCTAATGAAGTGACTTAGTAGACTCCCAGATAGCTTCAGGAAAAGAGCTGGTCACCAGAAAGACTAACCACAAGATTAAGAGTTGAGACTTTCAGCCTCCTCAACCTTCAGGGTAGGGAGGGGTACTGGAGATTGAATTCAATCACATGGCCAACAGTTTAATCATGCCTGAACCCCAATAAAAACCAGAGCTCAGTGGAGCTTCCTGGCTGGTAAACGCACTAATGTTTTGGGAGACTGATGGTCCTAACACCAAAGGAAGAGGGCCTGGAAGTTCTGTGCTCTTTCTGAGAACTTGTCTTATGCACATTCTTTATAATCAAACTATCATTGTAAGGGTAGCACTTTCTGGAGTTCTATGAGGAGTTCTGGTGAATTATCAAACCTGGGGGTGGGGGAGGCAGGGTTGGTCATGGAAACCTCCTGGACTAGAAGCCAGTTTGCCAGAAGTGGGTGTGTCCAGAAGACTCCCCTTGCATCTGAAGTGAGGGCAATCCTATGGAAGACCCAGCCCTTAATTTACCAAAACGGATGCTCACCCCAGGTGGTCAGCATCAGAATTGTATTGCTGTGTATCTCTAGTTGGTGTTTGAGTACTACCCAAACTAGCAATGTATCCAAAAGATAAAGAAAAAGAAATTAGGTTGTTTGCTTAGTTCTCATAAACCCATCATAGTGCCTACAATTACAGTTTCTTTTCTAAGTTAAACCACCTGTTTAATGATATGCTGTATAACTTTGCTGGGAATGTTTATCAATCCTACCATTCCATAGCTCACAAACTTCTCTTTCCACATTCTTTGGCATTTCACAAAGATTACCAGCTGATATGGAGATTTTATGTGAAATTCCTTTAATTTGTAGAAAACCTGAAAAGATTTATAGTGATTGGATGACCTTTCCAAAATTCTTAGTTTTAGTTCTAGTTCCAGGCCAGCGATGTTTGCTCAATTTGGGAACATGATTGTTGTAGAATAGTTCTATGTTTTTAAAAATATATATTTTAGTAACTTTTCTAAAGCAGTGATTCTCAGCTAGGCAATTTTGTGTCCCCCCCACTCCTCACCCCGGAGACATTTGGCAATGTTTAGAAATATTTTTGGTTGTCATAGTAGGAGAGGTGTTACTTACCTATAGTGGGTAAAAGTCAAGGATGCTGCTAACTGTCCTATAATACAGATGACAGGTGCCCACAGCAAAGAACTGTCTGGCCCAAAATGTCAACACTGCCGACATTGAGAAACCTTACACTGAGGTTACCTCAGGACTATATATGCATGAGGCATCATTGTCCTGTATTGTGCTTTTGTATTTTCCTCTCTAGCAAGCAATTTGCTTTCCAAACAGGAAGAATCTCCTAATAAATGTTATCCTCACTTGATTTAAGGAGAAAGCATTATGTGAAAGACACTATATGTGATTTGTGTAGGACAGTAGAGTATATGGTTCTGTCATGCGTCTATTTTTAAGAATGACCAAGATATCACTGAAAAAAAGTGTATGCTATAAAAGAAAGGATAGAGTCATACCAGCTTGGTCCAACAACTAATGGCTGTTGCGTGAGGGAAAGAGCTATTTCAAAAATAGTTTATGGTATTATCCTTTGATACCATTCCCACCAGAAATTTATGTCAGACTGGTTAGAAATACATATGGTAACCAAAAATGTAAATCGGCTTTGTAGATGAGAAGAGATTAACTGTTCGTCCTCAATGAACACTGAGCCCGACATAGGAAGGAGCAGAAAACATCCCAGGGGTTAACACCTTGCAGCAAGAGGGGTGTCAGGGTGCCTCAGTCGGTTAACTGTCCAATTCATCTCAGGTCATTATCTCATAGTCTGTGAGTTTGAGCCCCATTTTGGGCTCCATGCTCATAGTGCAGAGACTGCTTGGGATTCTCTCTCCCTCTCTCTCTGCCCCTCTCCTGCTCTAACTCTCTCTCAAAAATAAATAAATAGATAAACTTAAAAAACCAAAACAAAAAACCTTGCAAGAGATGCTGACCCATGTCACCTGGTCATGACCATCAGATCTGTCCATTCCTGGGCAGGATGTTGATCACAGAGAGCCACAGGGCAGTCCCCCGGAACCAGGGAAAAGGAAAAAGCAGCTTCCACAGAGAAGCCAATAGTATTGCCGGTATAAACTCTCCTGAGAGTATGAAGTGTGAAATTACTGAAGGGTCCCTGGAATTTCTCCAGTCATGCTCAAGGAGGATGAGCTAGGGAAACAGGTTAGAGTCATGAAGAGTATCTAAAACAGCTTGGCTTCTTTCTGTCTGAGCTGCTATACAAATGAATCCAGTTAATTCAATCTCATTTCAGTCAATTTGTGTCTACACAGCTCAAAGGATATAGTCCTTTACTGGACATATGAAGGACCATGATTATTCCACAGTTATTTCAAGCCCTTACACACTATTAATAATCAATTGACTGGCTGATCTTTTTTTTTTTTTTTTTCCTCTTTTGCAAGGTCTGAAATTTTCTCATTAGATTGCAAGTTATTAAGTCAAAGCTCTGTTGACAGCCAGGAACTTACTTGCCAGGACCCCAAGTGAAATGTACTGCCTAAGGACAAGAACTTGAAGTCAAACTAGAGTCAAACCTGCATACAAGAAATAACATGCACTGATTGCTGGAAGTGCACCTCTGAATTTCCTTAAACACCTCCTCTTAGCTCTGTCTACGTAGTATTATTATTTGTATATATTTATTATATACCTCTGAATTTCCTTAAACACCATCCTCTTAGCTCTGAATTTCCTTAAACACCTCCTCTTAGCTCTGTCTACGTAGTATTATTATTTGTATATATTTATTATATACCTCTGAATTTCCTTAAACACCATCCTCTTAGCTCTGAATTTCCTTAAACACCATCCTCTTAGCTCTGTCTACGTAGTATTATTATTTGTATATATTTATTATTTATGTTATTATGCATTATTTATATATAATCATATATAATTCTCATCTGCTCTCCCAGATCTTAGGAAGTAAGCACATGGAGGGCAGATTCCAGAACTGAACATCCTTATACCCGCTTTTAGGTGAGAAGTCCAAATTGTTGACATGCAACATATTACAGTGTATTTTGATTCACTTATCATATGTCAGCATCGGCTGTATTTACATGAGGTCGACACATCTTGCTCAAATCACTTCACAGGGACCAAATATCCAAGTGAAATGATGGCTTTCCTCTCATTTTTCAACCATTTCTATTGCGGCCATGCGTTTTGTTAAATTAGATACGAAAATGCACATCAGAGACTTTCTCAGTGAAACGAAATCAGTTGCATCGGAACTAAAGTAAGCCAATAGCTTCTATTGATAGCTGTAATGATATATTTATTTCTATAGAGGGTGAAAGATCATTCCTGGGTGGTGCTTTATTGGGATACTCATCCAATAAACCCCTATTGAACTTGCTTCCTATACCATCCATTCCAGTTATGCAGAGCCCTCCCAGGTCTTCCAAGCTCATTTGGACCAGCACAGCTTTGGTCATCAGGATTTCACAGTGTGGTAATGCCTTCCCTCTTCCCCTCCCCTTACCTAAACCCTTTGTGTCCTCCAAGGCCCATTTCAAGCTCCACCCTCCCACGAGGCCTTTCCCACTACTCCAGGGCATGCCAACCTGCCCCTTCGCTCACACAGTGTATCTTTTAATAGTTCTCTAATTGTTCCATATTATGTTGGGGTTGTCTCCCCAAGTGGATCAGAACCTTTCTGGGATCTCTTCCCTACAAATCCTAGCACAATGTTGGACCTCCTTTTGTGCCCAATAAATATTTTTTCAATTGACTGGATGGTTCGGAAACCACAAATACACAGTCGGGATGGGGGTTAGAATTAAAAGCGCTAGACAGATCTCGGATTTTGTCAAACTGAGATGGCATCTAAACTTATATATGTTTCTTAAAAAATGAGCCTTCCAGTCATTGGCTCTGGAGCTAACAGGTTGGTCGACCGGGCCTCAGATTTCAGGGTGTTATTGTTTATTTGGCTTTCCTGGGATGTAACTTTGAGAAGATGGATTACAGCGTGCTCTTAATACACTCCACAGCCTATTGATTTTATATGTCATCAATGTATATTGTATGTCTACACTATTACCAGGAGAAGCAGGAGGCGCATGTAGTTATGCCACTGCCTCAGCCCGTCATCCCATGCTGTGCCCTATGGGAAGCCACTGATTCTTACACTTGGAGCCGGGACAATGCAACTTAATCAGACTGACAGGAAACAGGCAGCAATTACAGTGTGCTGCTACATCTGCTGGGTTCCACTTCACTGAAGGAAGAGTTATCTCAATTTTAATGTACATCCCTTTTTCATGTTTCATTTAACCTCTGCTGTATTATTAAACACATCAAAATATAATGACACTCGTTAAAGAAGAAAAAGAGGACAGTAGGGATATTTTGGACTGTATCTCCTATATTTGTAACTTAATTGTATCATTTTTGCGTCTCTCCAACATCTCCCCCTGGTGAACAACTAATTCGGTATATAGATATTTAAATAGCGAGCTGGGAACTGGCTGTTTAAACACCTACATCAACACTGAGTTCAGCTACAATGAAATATCCCTCAATCATGTGTCTGTTTTCACTAGGAGTGTTCCTCTTTTCAAAAACATTCTTTTGCAATGTGTCAAAATAACCAGTTTACCCATTACTGCAGTGCCGCGCACATAAACTGCTTTAAAAGCACCTCAATGAAATTCCCCAGGAATGTATTTGTAATATGACTCAGGAGACCTTTGGAACTTAAACTAGCAGGTGTCTCGCTTGCCAGCCCACCCGAGAATAGCCAGAGCCCCATCGGCTAGCCGAGCCTGCTGACCTGAGATACAGGACCCATTAAACCATTCATTTCTGCAAGACAAATGTGATGACACACGGGGCTGAGTCATTTGGAGGTTGCTTCTTTTATTTTTTTTCTTTCCACTTTGATTCTCCGATCCTCTCCCTATCTTTCTTTGAGCTCCAGTTTTATAATTGCACCTGATGTATTTAGTAAAACCTCCCTAAGAATTAAGTGTCCAACAGAGATTAATTGAGACCTTCAACTGCAGACTTTCCCCTGTTCAAGTTTCCATAGAAATAATAGAGATATGATGCTGGGCTTTTGCTTAAACTCTTTTTTAAAAAAAACACTTTTTAACGTTTATTTGTTTTTGAGAGAGAGAAACAGAGCGTGAGCGGGGGAGGGACAGGGAGAGACAGGGAGACACAGAATCCAAAGCAGGCTCCAGGCTCTGAGCTGTCAGCACAGAGCCTGACACGGTGCTCAAACCCAGGAACTGTGAGATCATGACCTGAGCTGAAGTCAAACGCTTAACCAACTGAGCCACCCAGGCACCCCTTGCTTAAACTCTTAAATATATTTTGACCAAGTAGAAATTGCAAGATGTTTGGAGGAGTTTGTATGTATGGGGGAAATTGCGGAGGGCAACGGTAATAGTTAAAAACATGCTTCTATATACATGGATAATTAGGCAAAAAAGCTCCAGTGGCAGTTTTTTTTTAATTCTTAGATTTTTCTTTAAAGAATAATCAAAATATTGCTGGCTTCTCCCTATCAGTAACAAACAGGTTGCTATGAGCTAGGATGACGCAAAGTGGTACAGGAAAGAGTCTGTGTTTTCAAAGAGTTAACAGTTTGGTTGTATAATCAAAAACAAACACAGAAAAAGATAATCCAGAGCCCAAACAGGTTCTTATCGGTATTACGGAACTAATTACACAGCAACACTCTAATGGCTTATGTTCATAGTTAGGTGAACAAGAATGAGCCGAGGACCCTGAGGTCTCCTTTGGAGTAAAAGTAACCTGACGTCCAGCCAGCAAGCACCTAAATAGGCCTCCATTCTGATTGTTCATTCCCCTGCCGTATGGTTGCTGATAGGTTAGTATTATTTCTGGATAAAAGAGGAAAATAAAAGCAACCCTGCTTAACTCCTGCTTTACTTATGTGCCTACTATAGGATCAGGATCATTAACCTTAAAAAGACAGAATAAATATCACTAAGAGAGAAGGGGAACATAGCTTGGAGCGATGATTGCAACTAACCATGTTGATGTGTTCAAATCTCCAGGCCCAAATAAATTCTATCCCTGGATGCCCGAGTACTTGCAAATGTGATCTCAAAAACAATGTTAAAAGTCTTTGAAAAATAATGGGGAGGAGGAAAGATACCAGAATATAAGGAAATATTGTCCTGTCTTTCCAAAAAAAAAAAAAAAAAAAAAAAAAAAGAAGGGGAGAAGATAAGAGCCACATTTCAGGAACTACTAGACTAGTGAGTTTAATGCTTATTTTCATTAATGAATTATTAATTATTGACTAGAAGAGAAGAATAGCTTTGAAGAGAAGAAGCAATTATTGAACCTAAGAACAAGTTAAGTACAACGATGCGAGGCCACTATACACGTGCTAGAATAGCCAAAAGAGAGAACACTAACAACAGCAAATGCTGGCAAAATGTGGACTGACAGGAAGTCTCATTCATTGCTGGAGCAAATGCAAAATGGTACACCCAACTGGGGAGTCAGGCAGCTTCTCACAAAGCTACATAGACTTACCAGACAATCCAGCAATCACACTCTTTAGTACCCAAAGACTTGAAACCATATGTCCATACACAAATCTGCACACTGATGTTTATGGCAGCTGTATTTGTAATTGCCAAAATTGGAAGCAGCTAAGATGGATAAGAAAGCTGTGGTATATCCAGATAATGGTATATCCATTGAATGACATATCATTCAATGTCAAAAAAAAAAAAAATGACCTATCCAACTTAAGTGTCCTTTGATAGATCGATGGATCAAGAAGATGCAGTATGTATAGTCAACAGAATATTACTCAGCCATAAAAAAGAATGAAATCTTGCCATTTTCAAAAACATGGATTGACCTAGAGGGTATTATGTAAGTGAAATAAGTCAGACAGAGAAAGATGAATACCATATAATTTCACTTACATGTGGAATCTAAAAAACAGAACAAACAACAAGCAGAAATAGACTCATAAATACAAAGAACAAACTGATGGTTCTCAGAGGGCTGGGAGGTGGGGAGATGAGCAAAATGGATAAAGACGAGTGGGAGACAGATGTTTCCAGTTGTGGAATGAATTAGGTATGGGGATGAAAGGCACGACACAGTTTGTCCTAAAGAGGGGAAGCTGCCTGAAGTGAGGCCATGGCTGGTCCCCAGCACATCCTGGACCATGTGGTATGATCAGCTCAGAATGTGAACTGGAAGGAATTTGAGCTGGAGGGACACCTGGAGACTATCCAGGCCACCCCCCTGTTTACACATGAGAAGACAGGGGTCAGGACATTTAAGAAACTTGTTTAGGATCTCACATGTTGGGAGATCCAGATGGACTAGAACTTGTATCTCTTCTGGCTGACCCACTATTCTTGCCTCTACAGGAGTGGTCCTCAAAGTGGTCCCACGCCACGAGCATCAGTATCAGCTGGGTAACTGTTGGAAATGCAAATTTTCATCTTCCATCCCAGACCTCATGTCTCAGAAACTTTAGGGATGCAGTCCAGGACTCAACTGATGCTCAGCTCACGTTTAAGAACTACCATACTACATAATATTCCCACTTATTAAAGGAACCACCTGCCTATAACAGAATTTCTGATACTGTAGCAGACCAAATAGGGGTGATCTTTTTAGGTTGTGTTTGTTTGTTTGTTTGTTTGTTTGTTTGTTTGTTTTTACGTCTTTCATATCATCCTTATATAAAGGTTTCTTGCAAAATTAACTTCTTCAGTGCTGGGAATTCTACTGGAATTTCTTCAGTCAATAGTTTACTCTAAAGACAACTGTTAAAAGACAAATAGCATGGCTAAAGCAACACACAGTATAACATTAATAAGAGTAATATTAACAAGTCCTACTGAAATCTCGTTAGGATCCAGGCTCCATACTATATATACAATGTCAGCAGCAGCAATTCTCAACTTTTCATAAACTGATTTTTCAGGTTAGTGTAATCTTTTACAAGGCCAACATCTAAAGGACAGATAAGTACTAATGGAAAGAGACAAGGTTGGGGAGCTGAGCAGGGGGTTAAGAGTCCATGAAAAGTCCCCTAAGAGACAGTCTAGGTCAGCAAGAATCAAGCCGAGGGCCAAGGTACTCAATGGAAGATGTTCAGACAGGGGCTAAGGCATAGGAATCAGAATTGGAAGGGGGCTACGGTGTATGGTTGTGTAAGCTGCACACTGCACAATTCCAAAGAACAATATCCACATAGACAAGATGCAAAGTCGTGATGCTGTAGCAAAATGCCATGTACTTCAAACCTTACTGGCTGCTGGTAAGGATTGGGCCCTGATGCTAGAAGTCCATGAGATGTCAGTGGGACTGCAGTATTCTAGCCATAGCAGTCTCACTCAGGCTGAGTGACTGGGGAGGAGGAGGATGGTGTGAGGTTTGTTGACTTCCTAAACTCGTCACAAGGCAAGCTCACTGGAGGTCTCCATTCATTGCCACTTCCTGGGACATGTTAAAGAAAAGTGCCTAAATCTGATACTCTCAACTTTTCTACCTCTGAGTCCTGCTACATACACTCTTCAAAGAATAGTTCTATGAATTGTTGTTGTGATTTTTTTTCTTGTTTTGTTTCATAAGTGAATTTAAATTGAATTCACGTATAGAATGGCTGATAGCTACCCTACCATCTCTAAACCCTCCTGAATAAGCCAGAAAATACCTGAATATCAAAGATCAAGTCCAGGAGTTGCCATGAGCAAAAGCAGGACATCAGCCACCCTCGGATGTAGACACCATCAATCTGAAACTCGAAATTGTAAATGTATCATATTCTCAGTCTTGAGGTAACCTGTGAGGCACTGTCATTTTTTTACATTAGTGTCATCTTTCTTTAATTTAGAAAGTTGCAGAGGATTTACTTTGTTCAAATAGGCTCCAGATAGAGAAGATTCTAGAAACAACTGGGCATTCTGCAGGCCCCAAGTCAGATTCTGGTGCTAGACGTGAGGACTGAAAAATATAGACCATTCAAGATTCAGAAGAAAGAAAACAGTGCATCAAAAGGGCCAAAAAGACATATGTAAAAACAAAAGGCAAAGTTAGTAAAAGATTAAAAGAAATGGAGAGAATAGATACCAAAGGCAGAGGTGCTAAATTAGGAGGAGAGGTTGCAGCAAATGGTGATGGGCTACCCACCACACCAAGGCTGTTGCATTCCCACTAGAACTTACCCTATTACTCACTGCTGCTTACCTAGTTTTTTATTACTACTCATGAAAATAATAATTTAGGAGGAAAAGAAATAATGATAATTTAGGAGGTCCCTTTTATTTCCAATTACTTTGACTCCACAATAATAAAAACAACCGCGACCACTTAGACTGCATTCATTGCGTGCCAGGCACTGCTTAACACATATTAATGACGTTAATCTTCATGACCACCTTATGAGGTATGTGCTCTTAAACTCTGGAGGCTACGCTTGGAATCGCTGCCTACACCTCACTACCCTGAATGAGAGAAGCAGCAGTGTTTGTCTTTGAATGCTTCACAGAGGCACAGGAAATAGCTTCCACCAAATCTGTCCCGTTAACAACCACTGGCCCAGAAAAGACCCAACACCACTGCTTTGTGTCTTAAAATGAAAGAATATCTGCTTATAATTACTGATTAAAATCCATTCCATACCATATGTCACAGAGCTGAGAGACTGAGATCAAAGTTGTGGTAGTTTGCTAGGGCCGCCATAACAAAGTACCAGAGACTGGATGGCTTATACAACAGAAATGTATTTTCTCACAATTCTTAGGCTAGTCGTCTCAGATCAAGGTTATCAGTAGGGCTCATTTCTTCTGAGGTTTCTCTCCTCGGCTTGTAGATGGCCGTCTTCTCCCTGTGTCTTCACATGGTCTTCTCTCTGTACGTGCCTAAACTCCTCTTCTCATTAGGACACCAGTCGTATTGGATTAGGGACCATCTTAATGATCTCATTTTATTTTATTTAAAAAAAAAAATTTTTAACATTTATTCATTTTTGAAAGACAGAGACAGCAGAGCGTGAGCAGGGGAGGGGCAGAGAGAGAGAAAGTCACAGAGTCCAAAGCAGGGTCCAGGCTCTGAGCTGTCAGCACAGAGCCTGACACGGGGCTCAAACCCACGAACCGTTAGATCATAACCTAAGCCGAAGTTGGACGCTTAACCAACTGAGCCACCCAGGCACCCCTTAATGATGTCATTTTAAGTTAATTACTCTTTAATTTTTTTTTTTTTTTTCAACGTTTATTTATTTTTGGGACAGAGAGAGACAGAGCATGAACAGGGGAGGGGCAGAGAGAGAGGGAGACACAGAATCGGAAACAGGCTCCAGGCTCTGAGCCATCAGCCCAGAGCCCGACGCGGGGCTCGAACTCACGGACCGCGAGATCGTGACCCGGCTGAAGTCGGACGCTTAACCGACTGCGCCACCCAGGCGCCCCGTTAATTACTCTTTAAAGATCAATGTCCAAATACAGTCACGTTCTGGAGTACCATTAGGAATCAGGACTTCAATGTATGAATTTGGTGGTGGGTGGGGGCAAAAATTCAGCCCATATAAAGGTCTCTGGGGCAAATGGATTCATCCCTTCTTCCTTACATCAGAATGTGGAAGCCTTATCTGCCCCTAGGAACGTTTCCTAGAATCAGAGCCCATAATGCCATTGCCATGTTTATAACCTTCAGTCAGCAATCACTGTGCTGGCTTCATACCGGCTTTGGGGAGGGAACCTGCTATAGTTCCCGAAGTGGCTCATATGCCCATCACATAGCTGTACGGTGAACACCTACTCATACAGAGCCTCACTTTAGAATCTTCCAATTTAATATCAAATATAAGCTCTAACCAGATCCTAAATTCTACCATAGGGAAGTCATACACTGGGAGCCAACTCTAAAAGAAATCCTTGTATTTGAAATGAAAAGAATTTATTTTGATTTTCTTTTTCATTGATTTAACTACGTTGTCCTGGGTCAGTCACTAACTGAAACTTATTTCCACAGAGAACACTATCTAAGAATAACATGCTGCTTATTCAGATTGTGGTGGCACTGACAGGCCATGCTCAAGTAAGTATATTTAGACAAATCTAATTTAAACAGTGGCACAGTCTGGTACATGGAGTTGTAATTTTCTCCAAAAATGTTTACTGAAAAATACATTTGGGGTAAAGTTCATATGATGGACACCTAATCATTAACTTTTAACTATCCAGGATATCCAGGAGTTAAATTGTTACCTTTTGCACATTTTTATACTTAACAGTTACATAAATCTGCTTAATGAAATGAACATTTTCCATCAGTTTCAAGCATTTGAGAAATGGCCAGTGTCTGAAATTTGAATCCCACATGAAATGGACATTAAGCTAAGGTGGTCTGACAAATTACTGCAAAACCACTTGGCAAAATGACTGCACTGAGCCTCAACTCAATCCAAAATACACCAAATTAAATATAAAACGCCAAAAAAAAAAAAAAAAACCCCACCAAATCCTCTGATTTGCAACAAATATTACATAATTCTTGTATTTTATGAAAGGCAAAAATTTGGTTTCTAATAAAGAGCAGTTGGAATATACTGACTTACTAAGAGCTTGTAAAGAAAATAGGACTTGAAAGGATAAATCTGTTCAAAGGAATTGAAGCCACCTTGAGAGGATTACTAAAACGATTCATATGATTAATGCTTCAAATTTTGATACACATTATCTATAACTGTGAAATTATTTTAAAGGGATTAAAAAAGGAATTGATTTAAAAGCCAAAAAATGCTAAAGAATGGGTAAAAGTAAATAATAATAATATTAAACTAAAAAGGCAATGGAGCATACTTTTAAAAAATTGGCAAAAGAAACCTAAAAAAAATACAAAATGTTGACAAAGTAGAATATTAGTTTTAAAAGATGAACAGAATCAATACAAACTGCTTGAATATATACTTGAAATACAGAAATTTGGCTTCTCATAATGAATTCTGAATATTAAATATTTCATAAATTAAATCACCCTGTAACATTAGCATCTACATGTAGAATATGCCTTAAAATAGTACTCCGAAGACGGTATGAAAACCAATCAACTAAAACTTTACAGAATCTTTAACATCTGTTAAAACCATCTCATTTTATATGAATTGCTATAACAGTTAAAAGAAATATTTTGGGCAAACATCTAAGTTCAGCAATTTGATCATCAAGCAAATTGATTTCAGGCATTTTGGTCTAGAATGAAAGAAGAGACCTTTCCTGTCTAGTTCACTCTAATATTTTAGTGTTCTCTCCTGGTCATCTCTACCTTAAACCAAACCATATGATTCCTTCCATCTTTCCATTCTTTTTATTCTTTCCACAAATTATGGCCTCAAGAATTGTAAAGTTTGAATTTCATCCCAAAGCAGAGGGACAAAGGCTTGGGCTTGGATTTGTGTTGATTAAAAAATATTTATGTATAACCACTTCACACCCGCTAGGTGGCTGTAATCAAAAATACACACAATAGGACCTCATCAAAATAAAAAGTTTCTGCACAGCAAAGGAAACAATCAGCAAAACTAAAAGGCACCCGACAGAATGGGAGAAGATACTGGCAAATGACATATCAGATAAAGGGTTAGTATCCAAAATCTATAAAGAACTTATCAAACTCAACACCCCAAAAACAATCCAGTGAAGAAATGGGTGAAAGACATGAATAGACACTTCTCCAAGGAAGACATCCAGATGGCCAACTGACACATGAAAAAATGCTCCACATCACTCATCATCAGGGAAATACAAATCAAAACCACAATGAGATACCACCTTACACCTGTCAGAACGGCTAACATTAACAACTCAAGCAACAACAGATGTTGGCGAGGATGCAGAGAAAGAGGATCTCTTTTGCATTGTTGGTGGCAATGCAAGCTGGTGCAGCCACTCTGGAAAACAGTATGGAGGTTCCTCAAAAAACTAAAAATAGAACTACCCTACGACCCAGCAATTGCACTACTAGGCATTTATCCATGGGATACAGGTGTGCTGTTTTGAAGGGACACATGCACCCCAATGTTTTAGCAGCACTATCAACAATAGCCAAAGTATGGAAAGAGCCCAAATGTCCATTGATGGACGAATAAATAAAGAAAATGTGGTATATATATACAATGGAGTATTACTCGGCAATCAAAAAGAATGAAATCTTGCCATTTGCAACTACGTGGATGGATCTGGAGGGTATTATGCTAAACGAAATTAGTCAGAGAAAGACAAAAATCATATGACTTCACTCATATGAGGACTTTAAGAGACAAAACAGATGAACATAAGGGAAGGGAAACAAAAATTATATAAAAACAGGGAGGGGGACAAAACAGAAGAGACTCATAAATATGGAGAACAAACTGAGGGTTGCTGGAGGGCTTGTGGGAGGGAGGATGGGCTAAATGGGTAAGGGGAATTAAGGAATCTACTCTTGAAATCATTGTTTCAAGATATGCTAACTAATTTGGATGTAAATTAAAAATAAAATAAAATAAATAAATTTTTAAAAACCACAAAAAAATAAATAAAAATAAATAAATACACACAATAACAAGTATAGAGGATGTGGAGAGATGAGAGCTCTCATTCATTGTTGGTTGGTAATGTAAAATGGTGCACTTTGGAAAACAGTTTGGAAGCTCCTCAAAATCTTATACATAGAGTTACCATTTGACCCAAGAATTACACTCATATACATATATATATTATACAATATATATATATAATATACAATATATATAATACAATATATATATAATATATATATATATATCCAAGAGAATTGAAAAATATGTCTACACAAAAACCCATACACAAATTTTCATAGCAGCATTATTCATTATGGGCCAAAAATGGAAACAACCTGATGAATGTCCACGTGATAAATGGATTAAAAAAATGTGGTATAGCCATATAATGGAACGTTATTTGGCCATAAAAAGAAATTAAGTATTGATCCATGCTACAACATACAGGAAATCTGAAAACATGGTAAATGAAAGAAGGTAGTTGTGTTGTATGATTCCATTTAAGGAATGTCCAGAAAAGGCAAATCCAGACAGAGAGGAGGTAGAGACTGAAACTGAGGATGTGAGGAAATGGGAGTAACTGTTAATGGGCACAGGGTTTCTTTTGGAGTCATTTAGAAAGGGTTCTAAGATTAGATAGTGTTGATGTTTCCATAATTCTGTGAATATACTGGAAACCATTGAATTGGACACTTTAAAATGATTACTTTTATGATATGTGAATTATATGTCAAGTATTCTGATATATATATACAGATATATGTATGTATGCACACATATACACATAAATGATTGCTTCTTTCATAGTGGAATTTAGAGACTAAGATATATAAATTTTATGGAAATGAGACTATGCTATTCATGCTGTTTTGTAACATGGCATTTCACTCAAAAATATGTCTTAGATATAGTTCTCTATTGAAATGTATTTCCCTATGTATACATAATATATATATATATATATAATATACATATACACACACAATCTCTATTGAAATGTATTTCCCTATATATATTATATATTACATCCAATATATAATATATATATACACACACATACACACACACGTTATATATAGTATACATCTATATACATATATATAATCCTTTTATTTTATGATTATGTTTTGAATGTTTATTTTTGAAGGAGAAAGAGACAGAGTGTGAGCAGGAGAGGGGCAGAGAGAGAGGGAGACACACAATCCAAAGCAGGCTCCAGGCTCTGAGCTGTCAGCACAGAGCCTGATGTGGGGCTCAAACTCATGAGCCGTGAGATCACGACTTGAGCCGAAATCAGACACTAAACGACTGAGCCACCCAGGTGCACCATATAATCCTCTTAAATAACTCTGCAGTACACCACTGAAATCACTACCGATGTTTTGGTATAATAGCAATGCAGTTATGGGTACACACATGTGTGCATGAATACGTACATATACGCATGCGTCCACATATGTATTTATGTGCTTCTTTGATTATATGCCAAAGAAAAATCTAGATAAAATCCCACAAGCGGGATTTCTGGGTCGCTGTGCACATTTCTAATGTTGATTCATATTGCTAAATTGACTTCTACAAAAGTTATTTTTATGAGTTCACACTTCACCAGCTGTGATGGAGACTGCCCTTTCCCCTATTTACACCTTCTTCCTCAATCCTGAGTATCCTCAGAGTTAATTTTAGCTTTACCAATCTGAAAGCTAACAGAGAATTTGTATTGTTGCTTTAATAGCTATTGGTATTTCTTCCTTTGTAAATTAATAATGTGTACTCCTTGCCTATTTTTCCTGTTGGAGCATATTCTTATAATTTGTAAATTCTTCTTGTAGAGACAGTGTTGTCAGACATGTTGAAAATAGCTCTTCCTACCAAAAATGGCTTTAAAGCTTAATTCAAATGGATGCTCCCTATTAGCCTGGAAGCGCTGGCATTAGCTTTGACTATGGATTCCAACAAGATGGAAAAATAGTACTGGTTATCGCAGGAGCCAGTGAACTTCTTGTCTTTCGGAGTATTTTAATACAGGCCACTGGGCCACCTAGCCAGGACGTTGTAAGAAGCAATTCAAACATCAGAGGAGTGGCTGGACTAGGTGACTTTTATGATCCCTCCCAGCCCTGAGAGTGTAGGAGTGTGTGAGTGAGACAAATATTTAACCTCATGAAAGGCAAGCTACCGCACCTGTGATAACAAGTGAGGCATTGATTCCCATTACACACACACACACACACACACACACTCATAGGAGTGGAATAGCCTGTACTCACATGCCAACAAAAGGTAAGTGTGTGTGTATCTGTATGCTTTTATGTGTTTCTATATACATGCACGTGAGGGAGATACAAAGGAGAAAGGTCCATGAACAACTAAATAATTACATTTCTGTGTGTTTTCACATGTTTTCAATGAAAAGAGCTTTCTAGGGTGGAGAGTCAAAAGAAGGACAGATGTCAATTATCACAGCAAAAAGGGAAATAGATATACTTCCAGGAAAAGAAGAACAAAAGAAAGAACAAGACAACCACACAAGCAAACACTGTTCTCTTGTCTTAGATCTTTCTTCGTTCTTCCATATGTTTAATTTTTTAATCACCTGGATAATTGCTTTAATTTTCCTTTGCCTAGTTTCATAGAGGCAGCAGTTATAATGGAAATAAAATTATTAATAGCCATTACTAGAGAATAAAAATTGATTCAAATACACATACATCATACACACATAAACATCTTTTCTCAACTCCATGAAATAGATACTATTATTAATCTTGTTTTACAGACGAGGAACTGAGGCATGGAGAAGTTAGGGAACTTGCCTAAAGTCACACAGTTAATTAAGTAGTGAAGTCAAGATTCAAAGTTGGGCAGCCAGGTTCCAGAATTCAACACACTGGCACAGTGGGTACATTAAATTTTGGAGTCCATAGTATTCCTGGCTTCAAATTGATGCCCCAATACTTAAAACCTTTGTGACTTCGGAGGAATCATTTCCCTTACCCGAGCTTCAGTTTCCTCCTTTATAAAATGGCACTGGTGTCTTTCTGACCATGGCAATGGTGAAGACACAACGGGACCATGTTAGAGTCTGAACCATAGGGAACACTTCCTCAATCACAGATATTTTTATTTATTTGCTTCAGACACAAATGCCATCCAAATTCGAGGCAAGAAGTCTCCTAAAAACAAGTAACCCATGTTATAAGAACAGACCTTTTAGAAAAGTTGAAAGTGTATCAGGAAAAATACCAGGGTGGAAAGGAAAGCCTCCTCCAGCTCTTCAAGGGCTGTGAGGGTGATAAGACCACTTGCTACCAGAAGGTCCTGTTATCCTGCACACAGATCCCTGAAGCTCTGGTAGGATTGGGTAATCTCAGGTGATAAGAGAGATGTAAGGAATTACAAGCCCTGATAAAGCACTGTGGTTTTGTTTGCTCATACTTTGAGGAGATATGGGTGACACAGATAAAGTACTGGCAAAAGCCCCAGGTGGGCTTAAAATGAGTCCTCAGGCCTGGGAGCGTTGGAGGGCAGTGACGTTGGGGCTGGCCTGCTACTGTATTTGTTCTGCTTATCTCAGAGCACGCAGAGGCCTCGGGGGCCAGGTCAGGCAGGGGCACTCTAGGAAGAGTAGAGTGAGAGCGAGGGGCTTGTCAGCTGGACTCTCTGAAGGGAGAAAGTGCTCCGTGGTGTCAAAATGCAGTATTATGTCATCATTTGAACACACATTAGAATGGGGAGGGCTTCCAGATATGAGATTTTTTTCCATCACACGAGGACCAGATAGTCCTGTGCAAAGGTCAGGCTTGCCTCCGACTGGCTAGACGGTAAGGCCGGTTGAGGCCGAACAGATAGGGTCACCGACCTGACACAGAGTGGTGATTTCTTACTGGCTGAGATGGGAGAAAGGGGGATAGAGAAAGTCTTCTCAGGAAAAAACTGACCTCTGGACAGGTCCTTGAAAAAAGAATGTAAAGGATGCTGTCAGGTAGAGGAGAGCTGATGAAGTCACCAAGCAGCTAGGACGGGCATCGCGCAAGTGGGACAACATTAAATATGCAGATTGGTGCACTAGTTCATGTAAAATTCTATACAAAGGAAGCCTATAATTTTACCAGACTTTTCTGTCTCTTTTTATTCCCCTCCACCCAAACTTCATACAACAGAATACTAACACTGCCCATAAATACAGGCCATATTTAACGAAATGTGGGGGGAAAAAAAAACTTGTTGAAGACAGAGAAGTATTTCTAAAAATGATGTTAAATGCAGTGAGAAGAAACAGGAATGTTAGTAGAAATTGGTTGCAACTGCTGGTGAAGCAATTTCCCACTTCCCAGGAAAAAAATGGCATGCACGGGGCCTTCAGCTTTGCATTACCAACACATCTAACTCCATCCAAAGGGGAAAACGTGTATGTAAAGCTTTTACTCATTTATTAAGCAAATATTTCCTGAGTCCCCACGTGTGACAAAGCATGGACATCCCTAGTCGGGGTACAATAGTGAATAAAGCAGACAAAACCTTGCCCTCATGCAACTTACCTGAGCAAATAAGCAAATATTTCATTTCATTTCAGATCGTGAAAAGTGGTGTGAAATCAAGAGGAAAAGAATGACAGTGGGAGGGTTTGCTCCGAGAAGGTGACATTTGAACAAGAATCCAAATTATGGGACAAAATTATGGGACATTTGAACAAGAATCCAAATTATGGGACTGTGCAAACATCTCAGCTGACAGCATCTTAGGCACAGAACACATGTGTTTTCACAGTGGTTATGTATAACAGCAAGATAAAGGAGTAAACAAAAATAAGGAAAACAAATGTTCATCTTTTCAGACTTAATTAAGCATATTTAGGTATCCATGAAATGGAATAGTGTGCAGTTGTTTAAAAGATTAAGATAAGTTTCATGTAGTGATAACAGAATGTTATCTAAGTTACTTTAAAAACTTTTTTTAAGTTCAGGTGTTAAATATAGTGTGTTCTCGGGGCACCTGGGTGGCTCAGTTGGTTAAGCGTCCAGCTTTGGCTCAAGTCACCATCCTGCAATCCATGAGTTCGAGCCCCGTGTTGGGCTCTGTGCTGACAGACAGCTCAGAGCCTGGAGTCTGCTTCAGATTCTGTGTCCCCCTCTCTCTCTGCCCCTCCCCTGCTCACACTCTCTCAAAAATAAATAAACATTAAAAAAATTTTTTTTTTAACTTAAAAAGAATGAATGTCATGTTAAACCAAATCTCTTAGCAGCAAGAAAGGGGCTCTTTCTATAAAATTTCTGTAATTTATGGAAGGCAAAGTCACACATTATTTCATGTAATTTAAGGCTAATGCCAGATGCTTGTTTGAGGGAACATACTGTGGGAAAAATGGTTAAGTGTTCTGTGGCTAAAATAATTGTGATTGGCCACGAAATAAAAAATAATCTGAGGTCAAGGAGGTAGGAGGTGACATAGGTTAATGAGTATTATCCTTTCTTTAAATGTCACAAGTTTTCAACACAGTGTAAAATAGATATCCAAATAATCAAAAACACTGCGTACCTCAAAATAATAGAACAATTCTTACTAGGTTATCGTTTAAAAATATTTATTTTTAATAAAACTTAACTTTTAAAATCTTCTACAAACAAATAAACAAAGGCTTTAAGATATCTCTGCCCTTTTACTTGAATGTGCTAAGAATTGATTTGCCTGCTACAATTCCTTCTAGGATAATAAGTTCTTCCAGAAATCTTTCAGAACTTCTTATCTTTCAGGAAAAGCACTCAACACAGTTCTTTAGCCCCTGGATCCAAAGCAATCTGATGCTCTGGGCTGGCTTCATGCAGTCATAGAGGGCCCCACAATTAGAAGGGCCCCACACGTGGTTTAATTCTCTGTTGTCATCATCTTGAAATTCTTAATAAGTTTTGAACAATAGGTGCCATCTTTGCATTTTGCACTGGGCCCTGCAAATGTGTAGCTGGTCTGGCTTAGGGCACTGGGCCATCTTTGGAGACACAAGGCTTAGAATAAACGAGATTGATGATATCTGTCCCAGTAGCATGTATGAATAGCTGAATCAGCAGACATAGAGAGTCACCTGGAAAGATGAACAGAGAGCCACTGTTCCTCCCCACTTCCCAATAGTTGCAATAATCGATCATTATTATATCTTCTAATGGATCAGGTATTATATCTTCTCATTTTTCAAGAAACGTTGCCAATCCAACTTTGAATGCATTAAGTGCCAATTTTAAATGTTGCCTACCATTTTGTAGGCAGTACCCAAATAGAATATGTCCATACATCAAATTTGGTCTCTATGCTTCTAGGTTCCAACCTCTGTTTTCTTTTCTCGAACACTTGTCAACAACTGTAAGCAGAAATTTGTTGTTTGGGACTTGCATTGTCACACATGAACCAGACATGGAGTTTGCCCCACGTGAAAGGTGTAGGGCTGAACTGGCAGAATCGAGGACGGTTGCTACAATTCACATCCACGCCTTGTCTAGTTGTTCTGAACGACTCAGGTCAATGCGGTGGCTATAGCTTTATGGGAAATCCTACATCTTTCACTTATTACGTAACTTGCCTTTGTTTTGAATGTGTTAGCGCTATTGTTACAGGGGAACCTGGAGAATTTTATAATTGCTTTGTATTTTCAGAATGCTTTTCAATCACGATGGGAAAACCAAACAAACAACAAAACAAAAATTTGGCATTTGTTTGGAAAGTTGTTTCTAAGTAGCGCCATTAGAGAATTTCACAAAATGAGAAACAGCCTTGGATGTTCTCCCATCACGTAATGTTCTTTGCAACTCCAAATACTCGAAAAGTCTTTTAGAAGCCAAGGATTTGAAAGAGGAATGAAATAATGCTAAAATTAAGAACCATGCAGCACAAATAATTTAATGCATGAGCCATCCTTTAGAATCATCCATTTAAATCGTCTCTTAATGGATTGCCTCTCCCAAATCCCAGATTTTTCTGTTTCAAATCAGATCTTTCCTGGATATGAGATCATTTTTATTTTTTTCAGGTTAAAAAAAGAAAAAGAGCTTTAGTATCTTAAGAATGAAGATAATATTTGAAGGAACCAGTTAGATGCTCTTGGTCTATAAACTCCTTCCCTCCCAGTGGCAGATTATTCACACACAGCCGCTACGTTTTCTGTGTCCCTTGCCAACACCAATGTACCATGACAACCTTTACAGGGGGCTTGTAAAAATCCAGGCCCCAGTGGTTGGCACTGCTCTTACAGTGTCCTTACTCTCTACTACCTACTCAGCAAGTCCACAGTGGTCGCCAGAAACGAATTCTTGACAACCAGCAGTTCAAGTCAGCCAGGTTTCAACAATTCTAACGGTTCTGGGGATGCTAACTACTGGTGGTGGAAGGGTTAGGAAAACACTCTAAGGAAATTAGCTGGAGGACTGTTGCTTTTCCTTCGCATATAAAGAGGAAATGTTAGAGGTATGGGGGCATTCTCTCCATTTGCTCCTACACTCTCGGCTAATGTTGCCTGTCTCATGGCTGGGAACAATTCAGTGGACAGGCTTGTTGCATTTGTGCCACACACCGAGATTTTCCCAGATGCTTTAAGGATATGAAAGAATCTTGCTTTCCTTCCATTTTCTAGAGTTACATTTTACTGTTTGCAATAAAAGTGAATGGGGAGCAGATCTATTTCTCTGCTTCCAGATCTGTTGATACCTTTCGTTCTACGCAAGCCAGATTGCTTATGAGTTATCATACATAAAATATTTGTAGTCACCACCAACACTTGATTGCAATAAACAACTTCTTTAGTTTCTTATCAGCGTTATATTAAGGCTCAGAATTGTTAGACAAGAATGCGTACTTTCATATTTTCCTTCTACGCATATATACACGCAAGTAATCATTTTAGAGGCAACACCATTATCTTGATTTTCCAGAACAAAATAACCTGGCATGCAAAAAGCCAAACAACTGAATACAACACAAACCTAACTTTCCTAAAGCAATCATGGCTCTTTACACATTTGTTATTCTGTTTGACATACACAATAAATCGTAATAGTTACCAAATTACTGTTCGGTTTCAAATGATGTGCACACATCTATAATCTTAGTTAGCTGCTTGCTGGCCTGCTTCAAGAATGTCATTGCATCCTCCAGGGTAATTCTATATCAATGACTTTTCCAAATAAATCTAGTTGCTGGTTTATATTAATGAACTGTCACAGTTCCTATTGTTCTCCCATGGCCTTGCAGCTGTATTCCTTCACAGGTGCTTGGCAAATTAAAATGATGCTGGTTTGGGGTTTCAGCTTGATACAAAATCACTCCTTCAGCAGATTGTTCAGAAGTTATTCATGCAAGAAACACATCTTTACTCTAGACGCTCAGCTTTTCCGCTTTTCCAATACCCGTGCCTTTATTGACACTTTGCATTTCTGTTTTCCTCACCAAAGAAGTACAAAGAGAGATTGTCTTTCTTACTTAGAATGTTTCTATTAAAGATCGCAAGCCCTGGAAGCATTTCACTTGTAAAGAAATGTGTTCTTTTCAGTCAATCCTAACATTGTGTTCACAGATCACAAACATTAATCACTAATGTTTGCAGATTATATATCTTTTGGGGTTGTTTTTGTTAACATTCATTACCCAAGGGATCAACAGACAGGAAGAAATTTATTACATGCTAAGTATCCAAAACCACATTAAATATTCCCTTTTGGATCTATTATAGGCTTTACTTAAAATACTTTGGACATGAGTAATTTCTACCAGCTCAACATGGAAGTACCTACTCAATTAAATTATCTAGGCTTCTTTTTAGATTGGGCTTCCTCCTTAATCCTCAGTTTCCTTTTATCATCCTGCATTCCTTTCCTGACCCCCTGGCTGCTGCTGACAGAACATCACAGCGCTCACCCCGGGGGTTGTCCCAGGCTGCCCTTCCAGGACAGCACTGCGGGTTCTCACGGGTACTTCAGCTTTGCATTTCCACTCACCCAGCACCTGCTGTAGGTATCCTGTACACTTATTTACCTTTACCTTTGCCTTGCTGTTAATGTGAGGCCTGCTGCCAAACTGTGTATGCTAAAAATTAGCTCCACATTTTATGGATGAACTCTCAGTTTTCATATTTGCAATTTATTGTGATAGGGATACAATTGCTAATGCTTCTGGGAAGAAGCAAATGCATCTTTCCTTCCAACATCCCTTACAAACACACGTGGCATAGACTGCTGGCTGTCTACCCCAAATCCAACATCCATCCATTCTATTCATCTTCCAGCGTAGAGAGAGAACAATGTCTCCCAATCTCCCTTGCAAATATGGTGGTCAAGGAATGGCAAGTGGAAATGTGTATATACAAGCCTGCTCCTAACATTTGAGATGCGCACAAAACACAAATGGTCCATATAGTAGATGTCTAAATATTTAAATATTATAAATCGAGTTACAAAACTGCTAAGTAAAATAGCTTTCATACTGGTGTCTTGACCAATGTACCTTCTTTATATCTGGAAGACCTGGAATACGTGCTTCTTTCAAGTTCCAAGCCATGGAGAGAGTCAGTCCAGATGGGCTGCTAACTTTCCTTTGCCACCCTCAGCTCCAGCCCACATAGCAAGGGGACTTAAGCACATGCATGTAGACCTTCCAGTCTTCACATCCAAGCTCCATCTATTGCTTTGCTCACCCATCTCCCATATAAAGTCTCCCCTCTGCCAACTCCCAGGCCTGTGATTACGCACCCCGGTGGCACATTCTGTGTGCATACAGACCTAGAAGTGGGTTCAGACCCCTTTTGCCTAGAATTCCAGAGCACTCACAGCACTGTCTAGAAGGAATGGGTACACTTCTGGTGGGCATTTCCTTTGGCCTAGTGGATAAAGAACTCTTAATGCAGAGGGCACATCTGGAGAAGGGCCAGAGTGAGCCTTATAAAGCCTGGGCCTAGGACAACTGGTACTTGGGGCTTCTCAGAAAGTTCTTTAAAGGGAATTGACTCAGATGGTGGGCTCCTTTTGCCCTTTTTCTCTCCTTCCTTCTTTATATGTGGAAACTCAAACATGATAGCTGGAGCTATGGCAGCCATTTTCTCAGCATAAGGATAAAGGTTTTCCTTTAAGACTAGAACTATAGACAAAGAATATCTTCAAATGGATATTTTATTAGATTAATCTGCTACAACTGAGCTGGATGTCTTGGAGAAAAGAAAACCTAAAAGAGGCCATTCCAATAGTCCAAGTTTAAAGAAACTCCTGATCTTATGAGGGGAGCACCAGGAATCGAAAGTAAAGGATGCAACGACTATAATGAACAACATCAAGAAGGCAGTAATCAGATGAAATGTGAACCATAAGTAATGAGAAGAATTTACAGATGACATGCAGGTTTGGAGACCATAGTGACCATAAGACTGAGAATCCTAGAAGAAAAAACCAATATGAAAACCAAGCAGTGGTATTTGTTTCAATGAGAAACAAATATGTACTGTTTAATCTTGCTGAGATTGAACAGTCAGTGAGATACTGAAGGAATCATGTGTAACAGGAAATTGGAAAGGTGGTAAAATTGTACAGTGCTTTCCAATATTTAATGTTGGTGAATGTTCATTCAGTGCTCTCACTGAGAACTAGTCAGTTGCCTAAAGGCACAGAACTAGTAAGTTGCAGAGCTGGAAGACAAACTCTGGAGGCCCAGCTGAATCACCATTCAAACCAATCAACCTCAAGCTGTAGGGCTTACTGTTTTGCCCATCCTGGGAGGTTGAGGAGAGGTTGGGAAGTACTCAATTATATAAAATTCTATATGGCAGAAGTTCCCAAAGTCTTTAATATGCTAATAAGCATGGTGAGTCATCAAGGTTAGAGCCTTCCCAGACTTCTTGACCAAAGAACTCTTTCTTTTTCTACAATATGTCAAAGGACTAGTCCCCCATGAAACCCACTTTGCAAAGGGTTGATCAACTCAGTACTTTATGAAAACAGCAAAAGTTTTAATGAACCGTTCTGAACCCACACTATGAAAGAAAATCAAAATATTCCTTACTCTGGGGGCACCTGAGTGGCTCAGTCAGTTAAGCGTCCGACTTCGGCTCAGGTCATGATCTCACCATTTGTTGGGTTCGAGCCCCGCGTCGGGCTCTGGGCTGACAGCTTGGAGCCTGGAGCCGGCTTCAGATTCTGTGTTTCCATCTCTCTCTGCCCCTCCCCCATTCATGCTCTGTCTCTCTCTCAACAATAAATAAATCAACATTAAAAAGAAAATACTCCTTACTCTGGAGTGGTGGTTCCCAACCTTGACTGAACTACCTAGAAACATTTTTTTTTTTAACTGAAGGATAGGTAACACTCACTCCCGGATATTCTGATTTCACTATTCTGACGTGGGACCTGGGCATCAGAAGCTGCTTGTGCGTTTTCCAAATGTGGCCAAGTTTGAGAAAATCTGCTCTAGAATTAATCTTCAGCATAATTATAAACATAAAACTACAAGTGACCCAGATTGGGGTTTGAATATGAATTTCTAATTTCACATCATTAAGGAATTATCAGCAACTACCAAGAATCACCATTGTTCTGATCAGGACCTGGATTTCTCTTCTTTTGCCTCATCCAGTTTCTCCTATGCATTCCTTTCTTTTTGTTATGCACTGGTCTATGCTGGGATGCCATTTTCACCTACCAGATTCCTTACTGCATCATATCACCTTACACTGCATTCTCTGCTCATTCAATTGTCAATGTTGACACAAGTACAATTTTTTTCATCGATAGCATGAAAAGAGTTGGCTTCTTCTGAAACACATTCTAAAAGCCTGACCTCAGTTATTAATACTTCTATGTGTGCGATGCCTCAATTCTGTTACATCTCTCTTTCTCTAACTGGAGCTCTCTCTCATTGGCATCGTTGGTTGTGGCTGTGTTCTGCTCCTGTGCAATGTGTTCTGATAGCTACAGAAGACATAAGATGCGTGGCTTACGTTGTTTTTATTTTTGGCAAGGAAAATGGCTTTCAGAATGAATTGGAGGTGGAAATGGATTCCTCATTTCAAGATAAAAATCACCAACCCTAGGACATATCCTCCACGTGCCTATTAAACATTTTAATTTTAGCACCTCAGCAGTTCACTCTTCCAATATTTTCTCTACCATTTCCCTGTGGGTGGCTATAGTTTAAGGTGGCTGCTCCCATTCTTCCTTAGCCCCATCTCAGGTGACCAGCACTGCAGAAAGTATAAGTTTCTGGTGAATCTCTCCATGAGGAGATTCAGAACCATTAAGAGCTCAGTCATAACTTTAGGTCTGAATGATACCAGATACACAAAGTGATGACCACAGGAGCCCGATGGGCAGTCAGATGTTAGGAAGGGTCAGCAGTGAAGGGGACAGAGTAGAAGACTGAATAAAGTTGAGGAAAGTGGGAACAGGCAGAAAATAGAAAAGAGGGAGAGAGGGAAGGAGAGAGGGAAAAGGAGCAGAGGAGGGGAAAACAGGAGGGGAAGAAGCCAAGGTGAGGAGAAGAAGGGAGGGGTGAACCAGGATAGAGTTACAAGATAATATCCACCATGGCCTCGGGTGCCATTTAACTTCATACTTTGACTAACCCTTCCCTAGACATCAAACAGAGTATACCGACAAACTAATCCCTGTTCTCTGAAGCATTATAATCAATAATAGCTTTATGAATGATGGTAATACATAGTTAAGTGAAGGCAATCAGCAATTGACTAGAATTTGTAAAACAGTCATCCAATCACCCAAGTATTTAGAAAAAGCAAATCTCAAGTTTTCATCCTAACAATACAGTATGTCGTGGACTTATTAGGAATACTTTGAGGTTACAGTCCAAGTATGGCCTGCCTTTTTTAATTGGTCAAATGGAAAGACAGCTACAGTCTACAATGTCTTTTATGACTTGGATTAAGCCTCTCCCATGGACTTAATTGCCGGGGCTCTTTCATCAAGCTTCTCGTTAATATTCCTTGTAATATTCCCACCTGTTCTGATGTCAGTCTGGCTCATCCATCACCCCTGCAGGGATATTGTCGCAAACAGGGCCACTGGCTCATTCTGCATCGTGGCAAACATTCTAACACAGCTGGAGATTTATGACCTACCTCTGATTCTATCATCTCAGGCCAACCTGATCCAGGCCTTTGACTCACCCACTGTACATCTTGATAGTGTAATTGTGTTTAAGTTTCCCTCCACCACTGGCAGAGTCTGAATTCCAAACAATGGAGGAGAGAACTATTTTCCATGAGACCTGGAACAGGCTCATCTATAATGGATCCCCCTAAGCAATTGGGACTCCAAGCAAATGTGGAACAAATTTCAGGCAAAGATGGAGAATGTGCACGTGTGCGCGCGCACACACACACACACACACACACACACACACAAATTCTCTGTCTTCCTCTCTTTCTCTATCTCTCTCTCTGTTTCCTCTTATCTCACTTTGTCCAGTATTTGAAATGAATCCTATTTTTCCTTACTTCGTCCACATAACTTGAATTCTCAGATGCTATGGATTCATATTTTTCATTACCATTCCAGAATATACCAAGTCACTTATGTTACTAAGAATGTTGGTGTTTCATTTAGGATCCATTCGATAACAATATGTTTACATAATTAATGCAATCTTCTTGTGAGTGTGTCAGACTTGGACTCCCCCCAAAATGCTGCAAAGTCTTAAGTTCTCAATAAAAAGAGACAGGTTGCCCTTCCAGCAAGGCTGTGATACTGCTTTTTAGTGGCTCCAAGTTGATCTGTGTGTGGGAGAGGAATAAGATTCAACTCTACCTTGGAAAAATAGAGCCTGGCCCCACTTATGTTCTGAGTTTGAACTCAGTTCAGTAGTCATTTCTTCACCCATGTAGCCATGCAGTACTTTACCTACTGTACACAGAGTGTCGGAGCAGGCAGGGTGGAGAATTGCCTGTGCGTGCAGGCCCTCCATATGTTTTGTTTTGACGTAGCACCTCGAGGAACAGGTTCCATTGGGGTGGATGTTCCACTGGTTGTTGATTCGGTCTCAGTTTCCTCCAGTGACAGCCTGTCTCAACACTGTCAATACCTCTTCAGCGTTGACAATAAGCAGACATGATGGCAGGCTGTTCTTGTCTGCTCAGTTAATGACTTCACTCATGACATGCAGGTGTGCACTGGTGTTGTACCTCATCTGGAAGCTTTCGTGTTCTCCTGGGTAGTTGGAGGGCTGGCTCCATTAGCTCCTAGCCTTGTGAGAATATATAAGCACTTGCCAGCTAAAGATGAGCAATGTATGGTCATAATGAATCCCTGACTCATAATTTGCAAGATAGCATTAAAGAAATATTAGGTCACTTCATCTAACAGACTAAAGTGCATCAAGACCATGCATTCAGTTAGAAGCATTTGAGAAAGTTATTCTACATCTGACATGTTACAATTGTAATAATGCTCAGCTTTTAAAGGTAAGAAGTGCAAACACGATTCCTCAACATTTAGTAATAAACTTGCTTCTCTAATTTTGTGAACAGTTTTACTCATCCTTCTAGAACACGAGAAACAGCAAAGTTTAGTGCTGATGCACATGGACAACGAAGCTGTCCAGATTTGAATCCCACATGTGGGCAAGGTGTTTAATCTCCCTGTGACTCAGTTTCCTCATATGTAAAATTAGAATAGTTAATATTACCTACCTTCTAGGGTTATCACTAAAATCAAACCATGCCTGGCACATAGTAAGTGCTCAACAGCAATAGGCTGTTATTAATGGAACTAAAAGCCAAAAGGAGGTGAACTGATTTTTCTTAAGACTAGAGAAAGATCTGAGACAGGCCTGGGAATCCGACGCAGGACTTGAGATCACCTTTCCACAGCTGCATCCAACAGATAATATCCCCCTGGACAGTGCAGACTATCGGCGGTGATTGAATGATTGATTCCTTTAGAGCCGTTTGCTTGTTTACTCTGCCGCTCACCACTTTTAAGGACACCTTTCTCCTGGAGTTGTTTGCTCTTCTTCCTAATTGTCATCTAGGGTGTCTAGTGCTGACACTGCAGCTGAAGCTTGTGCGGACTGTGCGTCTGTCAACACAGAGCTGGACCGTGCTTCGGATGCACCAGTTCCAGAACAGAAGGTGATGAAGGGAGGCTTGTGAATACACTGATTTGCCCAGTTTCCTTAGTTGAGACCTACAGGACTCTGCATATGTATGTAAAAGACTACACATCACTTAGGCAATCACCAAATATGCATCGGATATCTATTATACGCAGGTAGGTAGGGTGGGGAGAGGGCAGAGGGATGTCTCAAGACAGCAAACAGACATCAATCTAGGACTTCGGGTGTGCTGAGCTCAGTGCCAAGCCCTACAAATGAATTCTTTGATTCAATTCTCATTCCATTTTACAGGTGGAAAAAAACTAAATCTCAGTGAGGTCGTACCAGAATGACACATAAAATGGCTGACTCCAGACTTGACCAAGAACAACTTGATAAATGGAAATGATTGATACATTAGTGACAGAAATGAAAGACATGAACATCACTTGGGTCCGTAAGAGTCAACAACGCCTATTTCCATTGCCACTCAGTAAGTGTCTTGTCCCTTCTCCTTGCCTCAGTTAAACCTTTCACCTTGGATCTCATCCTTTCTAGGACCATGAGATACTATTTCTTCCAGTATCAGGTTGCGTCAACCTGCCTAATCCCATTCCAGAAGGTCTATTTCTGCACGTCGTTGTTTGCACGTGTTGCTAGCCCACTCCAGCCCTTACTGAGTCCACTCACTGTAGCCCTGAAGTGTGCACGTGAATACCATAGGCAAGGTGTGTCAGGAGAGGCAATAGAATAGTGGTCAAGAGCTCAAGCCATGGACCCAGAGTTCCAGAGTTAGTATCCTGGTTTTACCATTTACTAGCCCTTCCTCAGTATCCCCATCTGTAAAAAGATGGGAACAGTTGTCCGTATGTCCTAAAGTTGTAGCAAGAATTAAGTAAGCTACTAGAACAACCCCCTGGTGCCTAGAACCTGCCCCACCACTGTAGGCATACTCAGTAAACACTGACCATTCAAAATACAGATAGAGGTTCTACTTTATGTTCCTGCTTTCATATTCAGCTCCCTTATTCTGGCCCTGCAACTAATATTAGAAACTCCAATGTATACTCTGCTTGAGCTTCTCAGCTTCAACTTCCAACTAAATTTCTTGTCTCCACACAGTCTCACTTCTAGCATCAGCCACAGATCTGGTGAGAGCTGTTTTGTTTTGTTTTTTTAATTAATTAATTTTTTGATAGGCTCTGGCCCATAGTGCCACTGCTGGCCAGGCCTTAACCAAAACAGGGAATCATACTTGAGGCCTTAGGTCTGAAAGCCCTTTACCCAGTGGCCATACAACCAATGCTGTGGGATGTAAACACAATGCCAGAAGTAAGGCTCACAGTCCTCAGAGCCCAGGCAACAGAGCTAGCCGCTCCGATCTTCCAAATGTTCTTACCTTCCCATTTCTTCATACTCCGTTGCCCTGAGAGATGAAGAAAAACTCATCAGACCGCCCAGCTTCTTGTTAATATTGCAGCTCTACACAGGAAAAATTGCTTGTAGTTCACAGTAATATCCTAACAAGGAAAGAGGATTTTTCTGTGAGGTTGGTCTATTGTCCTAATTATTATAAAGTACGTTATGTTATACATACCTCATGTAATACATTCCATCCCATCCTAAAACCCTATATACCAAACCTTCCCCCTTCCTCTTAAATTTTCTATGAAGCAAGGTTTGGTACTTATTCTCAGCTCCTGGCTGGAGATTAAGTATGAGAAAGAAACATATGTAGTCAACTTCTCTGGTTCACCTACTGCTGGGGCTCCCAGAGCTCATTCTTAATCCTTTGCAGCACCTAATCATGAAGAAGCAGTCATTTAGTAGACGGGTATCAGGTCTAGAGCATCATACCCAGTCCAGAAACAGCCATGGCCCAGTAGTATAAGAGGAACTGACTAACTTCACCATGCATTGTCCCCCAGAGTACCCCATGCTCAGCTACCAAGAATCATTATGCATCCACGTGAAATTAGTAGTAGTTAGCATTTGTTTCTGTATCAAATCATAATAAACTAAGGCAACTTTGTAAACCAGGCCTTGAAAGCCCAATGACAGATGGCTATCCAATCCAAACACAGTGCTAAGTGAGTAATCGTGGTCCTGGGTACCCAGGAAGAAAAAAACAAAAACAAAACATCCAAATCAAAGTACGCCAAGGAGCTGTCCATCATTAATCATTGTTCACAGGTCCTCTACTGGCTCTCTACCCATAATGCCTTTGTTGTCTGGGAAATGCCACCCTATACTTCTTTTGCCAATAGTACAGCATTTGCCAATACAGCATTTGCAATAGTATTGTCTGCACACTCCACAGATCTCCATTCTACCCACCAGGAAACCCAAATAACTAGTTTATTAATAAAGAGGTGATTTAGATCAAGGTTTAGAAATCCTTGGGGCATCCTGGTGGCTCAGTCAGTTAAGCATTCCGACTCTTTTTTTTTTTTTTTTTGGCATTCCGACTTTTGATTTCTGCTTGGGTCATGATCTCATGATTTGTGGGTTCAAAACCCACATCAGGCTCTGTGCTGAGAGCTCAGAGCCTACTTCAGATTCTTTCTCTCCCTCTCTCTCAAAATAAGTAAAAACTGGAAATAAAATTTAGAAATCCATCCTGGTGTCCCAAGTATGAGAAAGTCCAGACAAATGCCCAAACGATGCACATCTATTAACAAGGATGTTTATTTTATGAGCCAAAACTGAAGACTTCTGTTATTGTATACATCAACTCTTACCCAGAACTCATTTGTCCCTCTACATCCTGCTAAGGGAATTCTTTGAAAAGAAGAATGAGGCACTCTATATTGATGAAATTAATGTAACTTCAACTTGAATATCATTCAAGGTTTACTACACCTCTCTATTTGAGTCTTCATTACTCACATCAACTCTGTGGAGGTCAAGTCTTCTTCAAAGGCTAAATCTGAGCCGAACAGCACAATACCTAGCCCTCTCTTGGACTGACACCAACAAAAATAGAATAGGACTTCTGAAAATCGAATCCTCCATAAAAGCAACAAGAATACTGAAAAAAATGGTCAATGTTACCATCTTTAGAACTTTGGAAATTAACCAAAGGTTTGCAATAATCTGAGGCACATTGATAAAAAGAAAATACTAGCTCTTGGTAAGAATAACTAGCTTTGTAGAATTTTAACTGACCCAATTGCAATCCCTCTCTCTCAGCTCCACAGTAACCTTAAAAACAAAACAAAACAAAACAAAACAAAACAGCCTTATAATCATACTAGTTTTGAAAACAGCAGCCTAACATCCACTGGAAGGAGAACAGATTTGAAGCTCCCCCAAAATACCTGCAAGCTCCATTTGTAGGCCCTGCCTTTATTTGACCTTACAGTTTGATCAGTGAAAACAGGAGTCATCTGTTGAAAACAATCAGTGGCAATTGTTTAATATCACACCTGTCTAATGCAACACTAACAATCGGGGCAAAAAAAAAAAAAAAAATGAGTTGAGAAAAAAATTAAGGAAAAGCTGGAAAGTAATATATCCATAGTATGCTTTGTAAAGCTCTAATATATTTCTGGGAATCTAGGCTGTATATACATGAGTAAGGCTGTGCACATGCCCAGAAAAGACTTGAGAAAGCCCTAAATTCTCACCTTTTGCTGACCCTGAAGCTCTGTGCAAGCAGGAAATACAGGCTAAAGCACAGTTATAAACTGTCTGCCCAAATGTTAGAAGGCATGCTCCAACACCCACACAGAGTCTCTCAATAAAGCCTGGGAGACTTATTGGTTCCAGGCATTTAAGGAATCTCTGTACAAACATTAGCTGACTACTAAAGTAATCAAGCAGACACTTTAGTGGTCACAGTGACAAATAATGCAGACTTACAGAATTCATTCAGGAAAACCACTAAACAAACAAAAGGCAACAACAACAAATCCTGCAGTGGGTTTAAATCTGATTTCCAGAGTTACCACATTATATAAAACGTTCAAATTACAACAAAAAATTACAAGACATGTAAAGAAACAGGAAATATGGCTTATATGCAGGAACTCACATCCATGTGAAAAAACAAAAGACTGGCAAAGACTCTATTTTTCTCCTATCTGATTTAAAAGACAATTGCATAGAGCAATAACTATAAATCCATGTGGATAGGCACATAATATAAAAATGTAATTCATAAGGCAACTATAGCACAATGGAGCAGGGAGGGAACAGAGCTATCTAGGAACAAAGTTTTTGTATACTATTGGAAATTAAGTAGATATTAATCCAACCTAAATTGTTATACATTCAGATATTAAGTCTAATCTCCAAGGCAATCATAAAATATTTTAAATTATAAAAAGAAAAAGCCAAGGGAATCAAAATGGTACACTAGAAAATATACATTTAACACAAGAGAAGCCAATGATAAAGGAATAAGCAAACAATTTATAATGTACATAGAAAAAATAGCAAAATGGCAGACATAAATTATACTTATACTTTATCAGTAATTACATTAAATGTAAATGGATTAAATACTCAAATCAAAAGGCAGAGACTGGCAAAAATGATTTTTTTTTTCTTAATGATCTAACTATATGCTGTTTATAGGAGACACAATTTAGATTCAAGGACACAAATAACTTGAGATATATCACAGAATTGAAGGAAGAAACAGACAATTCAGCAATAATGTTTTGAGACTTCAGTAACCTAGACAGATGATCAAGGAAACAGAAAACTTGAAAAATAATATAAATTAACTAAGAGATATCTATAGAACACTCCACCCAATGACAGCAGAATAAACATTCTTCTCAAATGTACATGGAACATTCTCCAGCATAGACAACATGTTCAGCCATAAAACAAGTCTCAATAAGTTTAAAAAGATAGAAATCACACAAATTATATTGTCAGGCAACAGCAGAATGAAATTAGGAATCAACAACAGAACAAAACTTGGGAAATACACAAACATGTGGAAAATAACAAACTGTTGTTGTTGTTGTTGTTGTTGTTGTTTTAAGGTTATTTTTGAGAGAGAGAGTGAGAGCACAAGCAGGGGAGGGACAAAGTAGAGAGGGAGACACAGAATCCGTAGCAGGCTCCAGGCTCTGAGCTGTCGGCACACAGCCTGACACAGGGCTCGAACCCATGAACAGTGAGATCATGACCTGAGCCAAAGTTGGATGCCTAATGGACTGAGCCACCCAGGCGCCCAACAAACTTTTAAATAAGGGATGAATCAAATAAGAAATTATAAAACAAATAACAAATATATTTTGAGATAATGAAAACAAAACATCAAATTTATGGCATATATTTAAAGCAATGCATGGAGGTAAATGTATCACTGTAAATGCCTATATTAAAAAGAAGAGGGATCTCAAATCAGCAACCTACCCTTCTCCCTTAAACTAGGAAAAGAAGAACAAACTAAAGTTAGACAAGGAAAAAAAAAAGAAAATGATAAAGACTAGAGAGGAAATAAATAAGAGACTAGGAAAACAATAGAGAAAATATATAAAACCATTTCTTGATTATTTGAAAAGATCAACAAAACTGACAAGCTTTTTGCAGGACAGGCCAAGGAAAAAAGAGCATAGATCTAACCACTAAAATCAGGAATGAAAGAGGGGATGTTACTATCAACCTTACAAAAATAAAAATAATCTTAAGAAGATAATATGAACAACTCAATACCACCAAATGAGATAATCTAGAAAACATAGACAAATTCCTAGAAAAATACACACTAGTAAAACTGACTCAGGAACTAAACATAAATAGACCTATAAAAAAGTAAAGAGATTGGATCAGTAATTGAAAACTTTCCCACAAAGAAAAGCCCAGCAGCAGATGTCTTCACTGATGAATTCTATCAAACATTTAAAGAAAAATTAAAACCAGTCCTTCGTAGATGCTTCAAAAAATAAAAGAAGAGAGAAAGCCAGCTAATTTGTTCTATAAGGTCACTCAAATACATAGAGACAGAAAATAAATTAATGTTTGCCAGGAGCTGGAGAGAGGCAGGAATGGGGACTGAGTGCTAATGAGTATGGGGTTTCTTTTGGGGGTGCTGAAAATGTTCTAGAATTACAGGGTCATTATGGTTGCACAATTTTGTGAATATAATTAAAAGTCATTTAATTATACACTTACAAGGGTGAGTTTTATGATATGTGAATTATATATCAATTTAAAAATTAAATTACTTGAAACTAAATAAAATTAAAAGTTTAGTTTCTCAGGGCACCTGGGTGGCTCAATCGGTTGACTGTAGGACTTTGGCTCAGATCATGATCTCGCAGTTCATGAATTCAAACCCTACATTGGGCTTGCTGCTGTCAGCCTGTCAGCACAGAGCCTACTTCAGATCCTCTGTCCCCCTCTCGGGCCCTGCCCTGCTTGCACTCTCTTAAAAATAAATAAATTTTCTAAAAAAGTTTAGTTTCTCAATATTACTATCACCACGTTTTAGGTGCTTAATAATAATTTGTGGCTAAGGCTACTTGATTGGTGCAGATATAGAGTATGTCTATCATCTCAGAGATATCTTCTGAATACGTTGCTGGGAGGACCATGTATGGAAATAACCTTTGAGACACATCTTCGTGTGGTAGACACTGTAATATTCCACTTAAACTCCCCCTTAAAAACGGAGGACTTACTCCCCAGATACCAGGAGTGCTTCTGGTAGACAGTTCTCAAGTCTCAATCCCTATGTATATGGTGTCTGCTGAGGACACATCCTTACACCTCAAGCTTACACCTCATCCAAGGTCAGTCCACATCAACCAACTGATTGATGGGTGGGGTATATAAATGCCTGGCCCCTCAAACAAATGTGACAAAAGCTGAAAGGTCCTCCCATCCTTCCAGTCCCTCATAGAATTGGCTGGAGCCTACACTGAGACCGCATTACAATCCCCCAACTTCTCCTTCTTCTCAATCCTGCTTCCTTACCTTTCTTTCTCTGGGTGCTAATCACAAAAGTATTTTCTATAAACTCCTACAAGCTAACCTCCATCTCAATGTCTGCTTCCTGAGAAAATGAATCGACAAGACCCAGACCAATTCACACAGTCATGTTCTGTGAAATGGGGCCCCTTGGCTAATGAAGGTGACTGTGCCTGATCTCCCAGATAAAAGGGTGATCACTGTCATATAAAGTATCTTTATCTGTTTCTTGGATAAGGCCTCAGAGTAACCCTGCATTTGAGCAGATTGAGATCAACTATAAAGCCCTGACTGTGGGCCACTCCAGAAATGTAGACATTCTCACTTTGCACATTGTACTGGAGGCCCTGGAGTGGAAAGGCCTAGACTATCTAAGAGGTCCTGATATTGCTAGGGTTCCCTGGGCTCATCAGGGATGATCATCTCCCACTTCTCAGCCACAATTGACCCAATAACTGATCTCCTCAGAAAAGGGAAGAGATTTATCTGTTCTTGGCAATAGCTGTATCTTTTCAGCAGTTGAAAGTTGTCCTTGCTCATACCTCAATCAATTTAACCAACCAACTCAATCAACCAACTCAACACAAACCTAATACTGAAACCAGAGCAACCAGGCTCCAAGTAGGTAACTGCAAAAGTGAGAAGTAACATATCATGGGCTAAAATCACTAGAGAACTGGCTTGCTTTATAAGCGGATAAAGTTGCAGCTTTTTACAGAACTGAAACTGCCCTTTCAAAAATCCAATGGATTTTTTCTCAGTACTCACATTTCAGTGCCTGTTGTGGTTGGAATATTCCTTTGAAATCTGTAGTGAAAGCTTTGTGATTGTTGGAAATGATACACTCAATTCAATTGTTCCCTTCCCAGTGTTGATCCATTCATGAAAAGAGAGGGTAAAAGACATGGGCTTTTCTAGAGAATCTGCACAGCTACCCAGGAAATCTGCTCTCAGGACCCTCCCAGAAAGCCCTGAAGGAAAATCACAATGAGAGTGAGGTCATACGTTCATGGCATTACCTTTGCTATTATTATGTATTATTGTTTGCTACTGTGTAGTTCCAACTAAAAGAAACAGCTTGTTCTCTAGGATGCAGTGTTCTCTTTGAGATGACCTGAGTCATCAAACTCCCACAGTCCTCTGGGAGTGGAGATAAGAGTTTGTGGTTGTTGGCTGCCGTTTATTTGAGGTACAAGGGAGGACATGGAGGGTAGGTGATACTTTTTAAAATTTTGGTACTGGATGAAAAATACCAACTGTTCTAGCTCTGTGTAGGACACCTCTCCCTTTTATTCCTGCATATTTTCAGCAACAAACAAATCCTTAGCAATTCTGACTAAATTTCCAATCATTAAAATATCATGTGAATGAAACAAAAGGAGCAGACACATTCTCATTACATACGCTATTTGTCCAAGAGCAACAGAAAAGCATCTGTGTGTGTTCCATAGAAAAGAAAATACCTGGAGGGGCGCCTGGGTGGCTCAGTCGGTTAAGCGTCCGACTTCGGCTCAGGTCATGATCTCGCGGTTCGTGGGTTCGAGCCCCATGTCAGGCTCTGTGCTGACAGCCCAGAGCCTGGAGCCTGCTTCAGATTCTGTGTCTCCCTCTCTATCTGCTCTTCCCCTGCCTCCTCCACTCACTCTCTGTGCCCCCCTCTCTCTCAAAAATAAATAAACATTTTAAAAAATGAAAAAAAAAATACCTGGAAACTGTAGGGAAAATCTGATGATTTCTTAAAATTCCTCAGACAAAGTTTTTCATATACAGATATGACCGAGTGTATTTCATCTTTTTATCATCTGGTTGCAAGTGTAACTGTTCGAATTTTGCACTACAAACTAGTCAGAATTGCCTTGCATTCAAACGCAATGTCTCAATTTGTGTGTTACAACATGCACTATCTGTACCTACGATAGTACTTGTCCTTATCAGGTCATAAATGGAAAGTCATCTAGTCATTGGTGGCTTACTTACCATTGGTGGGTGTGTTTGACATGGCTCACTGTTACCATATGGCGATCTTCCATGATTACTCCCTTACTTCACTGGAAAATAATCTGGGAGGGGCAGGGAAAAAATAACTGTGGATAAGGTTGCCTTTCTTAAAGAAATGGCCAGACCAAGAGCCAGCACATTTTATCACATATTGCTTGATTCAAATGAAGCATAGAAATGCAAAAGAAATTTTAGAATTTTCTAACACAAACGTCAGATAGAAGACTATGAATTTTTATGGTACAAAGGAGTCTGTTACACACGATTACCAAAATCCTTTTTTCCTCAAAGGGAAAGATTCCATATGTTTATATTTTATATTTATTACAAAGACATTTGCAATTATATATAGATCTTATTTTAAGGAAAACAGTTTATGAAAAAGAAGTTTTCATACAAGATAAATTTGATGGATAAAAATTCACTTAACAAAATGGATTTTTGCATTTCAAATTTGCCATGGGATTTCTTCTACTGGAAAATAAAAAAGCACAAATAAAAAGTTTAATGGACAAAAATGGGAGACGTAGTACAGTGGAGCATAGACCATGAAACCGGATTGTCTGGGTTCAAATGCCATCCTTGGCTACGTGACCTTGGGCAACTTACTTAATCTTTCCGTTCCTCAGTTTCTTCATGTTAAAATAGTGTTAATTAATGGTAATAATAGTATTAATGGTAATAATAATAACGAATTAGGCATAATAATGCCTACTTCACAGAAATGTTAGAAAGATTAAATAAGGAAGTATTTGTAAAGCCCTTAAAATAATGCCTGATACACAGGAAGTGACATGGAAGTGTTTCTTAAGTGAATATAAAGTTGTCAATAAGAAATTAAGGCAAACTTGTATAGAACGTGTTTATCTGTATGTTAAGATGTCAACTTCAGGATATAGTCTATTTTTTTTAATTCTTAGATCTGCTTTCATATTTGAGTTTTTAAGAAGACTTCAGGGGATGTCAAGGACAATAATCAGTCTTGGGCAAAATCTGTTACTGTACCACGAGGATGATTTTTATTATAATCATAAGCAATAATAGGCAATGCCCTTAAAAATATTTATATTTTAAGGACTGAAGTATATTTTTCCACAACCCAAAACATAAGGCTGCTTGCTTTAATTATAACAGAGTACCAGATTTGCTTAGTTTGTTTGCAGGGCCCGCCTCCTCTTTCTCTCCAAATGCTCTCCCCACCTCTTCCATGTTACTTGAAAAATAAAGGCCATTGGGAAGGGCAGGGAGAGTAAAGAAATACAAAGTAAAGGAGGAAACCACACCAATAGCTTTCAGTAAATCACAACTCAATTAGAATAAATATCAACATGACCAGAATAATAAAGCTTAAACACACATATTTTATTTATCTTGAGAGTGTATCTCTAGAGCTCATCATTTCAATATTAAATCCTCCAGTGGTCCAAGGATACACCAAAGGAATCCAACCCTCAGTCTACACTGGGGAATCCTGGAAGAAGAAGGGACATTACAGGACTTGGGGAAGCAAGACAGTCAAGCCAACTCATTTGCTCGAGGGGCCCACTTGGTCTTTTCCCCTTGTGAGAAGACTATACCTTGTTCAGATGTACTTTTCCTGGGGAGACAGACAAGAAAGTACCTTTCTATCCTCCCATGTTCACTTATGAAAGGGTGAAGATTTGCTTTGCAAAAACTAACCTAAACGTTTTCAAAGGGAACATGTGAGCAAAATTTAGGAACTTATCTTGAAAAACAAATGAGAAGCAATTTAGCTTCTATACTATACTCAGCATGTAGAAATTATGATATAAAAATTCCCTTCTGAAACACAGGGTTGCTGGAATTGGACAAGGAAAGGTTCCATTTGGGTACTTGTCTAAGTAATAGTTTGCACATCCAGCTTCTATTTATCTTCACGCCATTCACTCATTTAGTCTTTTCTCATACCTTCCGGCTTAGCAAACATCACTTTTACCTCTCACGTGGCCACTTCTTGTTTCTGTCCTATTTGTTGTTTGTGTGGTCTCTTTGTTTGAGTGATTGCTTTTTTTTTTAAACCACATTTCCAAGCCAATGTGTGGGTTTTTTTTTTTTTTCTTAACATACTATCCTAAACCAAGAAAGGATATGGGAGAAAAATACAACTAGTTCAAGAGGTACACTGAGGACCAAGGAGGTTTTCAAAAGGTGGACTTTAGCAGAGAAAAGAGGGGAAGAATCCATATGTGTGTAATTTCTGTTTTGTAAAATCTATAGTTTTTGCATTACTATATTAGTTTCCTGGGACTGTCATAACAAAGTACTACAAACTGCATGGCTAAAAATAACAGTAGCTTATTCTCTCACAGTCCTGGAAACTAGAAGTCCAAAATCAAAGCATCAGTAGGGCCATCCTCCCTTGGAGACTCTAGGTAGAATCCTTTCTTGCTTCTTCCAGCTTCTAGTGGTAGCTAGCAATCCCTGCCTAACCTAATAGAAGTTGCCCCAATCTCTGTCTCTGTTGTCACATGGTGTTATCTGTGTGTGCCTGTTTCCACACCTTCCTTCTTATAAGGTCACCAGTCATATTAATTAAGGGTCCATCCTAACCTAGAATGACTTCATTTATCTACAATGACACTATTTCCAAACAAATCATATTCCGATATATTGGGGGTTAGGATGTCAACATATCTTTTTGGTGGGACATGGTTCAACCCATAACAATTTCTAATAGTAATAAAAACCAAGATTGTATATGCTTTCTATACATATCTAGCTTAATCTCATAATAACTAGTCCTTGTCCCTCACTGATAGATCAAGAAATTCACACTATAAAATTAAGTCCTATGGCCCAGGATACAGAGCTAATAAATGGCGGAGTTAAAATTTCAGTGAAGACTAGAACCTGACTCTTCACTATAACATCTTACCAAAGAATGTGGGTTATCATCAACTCTTCAGTACTGGATGGGTTATAAGTGCTTTATGATCCAAAATGGACTCTAACACTGTTAACATAATAAGTTGAACTATAAGAATAGTAAAGCAGGTGGGGCATGGGGTAATCTCTATATGTCATTGTCTGCTTTGTTAGGGGAAGACTAGATACCTATTACTCCCCAGGCTCTGAGGTCATATCTTACAGTTGGAACAGACACTGTGCCTATAACATGAAACAAAATATCTTGAAGATGTATCACTTCAATGGTGTATATGTACTCTTGAGTCAGAAAATGCCCATCTATACTTTTTATAAGCCAAGAGAAGGATCTCATTAAACTATTTTATAACACTATATTACTAGCCCTATTATATAGTACTTTATAGTATTCCAAGATTTCTAAAATATTAATCATTTATATATAAACTTCAAAATCTTGTTTTATCAGTCTACCACTTATATTTAGCATTTTTCTTATTCACTTTCTTTGCTTAAGTACTTTTATTTTAAAAGGAAACCTTTAACACTTCTGTAAATTCAAAACCAGTATTCTATGCTATAAGTAGAACTATATATTGCATTTATTTTTAGACATAAAAACACAATTCAAATAAGCAATATCATCAAATTTTAAACTAAAAATACATATGAAATAAAAGGTTTAAAGAAAAAGTAGTCAGCTTTGGGCTACATCTATAAATTAAGTTCCTCAATAGGAAGAATTAGAAGAAGGTAGGGTCAGTCACTAGGATAGGCGTTTTTGACTCTGTCTTATGGCTTAAGACCAAGGTGAGATCTCCTCCTACTTTCCATGACAGCACTAAGAACCCCAAATCATGTGAGTATATAGTTGGAAAAGGGAAAAAAATACCTAAGCACCTTCTCTAATTGACTGGATACTCAATATTAATTCCTAATCAAAATTATTTAGGTGACTTTCCTTCAACAAACTTTTATTTCAAGAAACCCTACGAAGATATTTCCAGACTGTGTTTTTCTGACGGAATGGAAAAACTTACTAATGTCCACAAAATGATGAAAAATGAGTAGCCCAAGCAATTTCCAACATATTCTCCAATATCAACCACTAACAGTGGTGCCACAAAACTGCTTTCTAATTAATGCCTTATTTTACTAGAGGAAATCGGCTTTCGGTTATTACTTTTCTAGATGATAATCTTATCATGCATTAGTTCATTCAATTCAATATTACAGAGCACCTATTATGTACCAGGCATGGATCAAAAATTGGGTATACAGCAGTGAAAAAGTTATATTTGATCCCATTCTCCCTCTTTCTCCACCTTCGCTTACAGTAGAGAAGGGAAGACAAACATTGAACAAATAACCAATTGTAAAGGTAATGTGTATTGGCCAAGTACAGGGTGCCATAGTTACACACACCAACAACCTAACTTTATCTTGAGAATGGGCAAGATCTCCTTGGAAATGTGGCCTCCAGGTGACACCTGAAAAATGAATGAATAGGCATTTGCCTAGTAGAACAGAAAGAGTGGCTCCCAAAGAAAAGGAGGGTGAAGGGGAGACCAGATTATTAAGCACTGTATTAAGGATCTTTCAGAATCTCTTGTAAAGGCAACAGGAAACCATTAAGGACTAACTCTGTGTCAGGCACTGCCCTACACATACCATTTAGATTTAATCCTAGTGACTGCCATGTAAATATTATCACCCCATTTATTAAACGAATAATAAGGAATTTATTATGTGGAATTAGTGAATGCATAAAGCACTATAAGCTAAAATTCTATCTAAATAAATTAAAAGTCTGTTTTTTTTTAAATGTAGCAACTTCCTTTTAAAAAGTGATAAATGCTTTTAGTTTCAAAGAAAGCTTATAATTTTTTAAATTTTTTTTTTTTTCAACGTTTATTTATTTTTGGGACAGAGAGAGACAGAGCATGAACGGGGGAGGGGCAGAGAGAGAGGGAGACACAGAATCGGAAACAGGCTCCAGGCTCCGAGCCATCAGCCCAGAGCCCGACGCGGGGCTCGAACTCACGGACCGCGAGATCGTGACCTGGCTGAAGTCGGACGCTTAACCGACTGCGCCACCCAGGCGCCCCAAGCTTATAATTTTTTAAATGAAAAGGGCAAGAAAACTGTGATCCGTGTATTCAATTGGAAAATAAATTCTCTTTCTATAATTTCAAAATACTCCAAGTTGACATTGGAAAGAATGCAGCAGTTTGGTTGAAATGTTTTATAGGTTTTTATTGACCCTTGTAATGGACTGCAGGAAATCTTTCTTTCATGTGTTTAAAGCATACGACAAGGAGATACAGTTGAATCAGTCAAATTCACACACTCTTCCAAACCTCTTTGCAACTCTTAAATCCTTTAAGTGTGCTTCAAAGCAGAGAGAAATAGGCAATGCTGGTAATTACTCCGTCCTCTCAAATAGGAATTACTTCCTACATCTTTTATCACCACTCGGTCTCACAAGCTCCTTTTCAGTCATCTAAACCCTTTAAAGAAATTGTTGACTCCATTTTACGGATGAGAGAACTGAGACACAAGACTTAAGTGATCTTGCCAAGGTCAGGAAACTGTCAGTGGATTCAAGAGAGATGCAGATCTTGGAATCCCAACTTTCCCCTATATTCAGGTTTCTCAATCTTGACATCTTTGAACTCTTGGGTTTGTATAAGTCTTGGTCTTGGATATTGTAGGGTGTTCAGTAGCATCCCTGACCTGTACCTGCTAGATGCCAATAGCACCCCCAATCTTCCCCAACCAAAAATGTCTCTAGGCAATGACAAATGTTCCTCAGAGAACAAAATCACTCCCCAGTTGATTCTGCCCACACTGGAACCCTCTAAGAACGTCTCTCTCTACTGTTAGGCATATTTTTTTTCATGATCTCATTATTTATATTATAGACACATATTTTATTCGTCCACTCCTCTTTCCACATAAAAATTACTGATTGACAAGTTAATGTATGTCTTTGAAGAAAATTTGCAAAAAGAAATCCATAAACACGCCCCTTAGAGATAGTTACAGTTAACATTTTGATGCATGTCTTTGAAGCGTATGCATATTAGCTTTTATATTTTTAAATAAAATGAAGAATACTGAATAAACAACCTTATAAGTAGCATTTTCTAATCCCATTAAATATTTCCAAATAACCTTAAAGACTGTCTAGCATCCCATTATATAAATATATCACATACATGAATATATGACAACTTAACTTAAAAATTCTCAGTTTCATTATCATAAATAAGTCTGTTGTGAACCCACTTGTATTGACAGCTTTCAGAATATCTTTGATTATTTCCTAAACATAAATTCCCAAAGTTAAGTTACCTCGTTAAAGGGAATAAGCTGGTTTGTTGTCATTCTGTCAAATTGAATTACACTCCCAGCAGAGAGGATAAAAGCGCTCCTTTCCCCAAACCTTTGCCAACATTAAGTTTTTTGTTTTCACCTTTACCAAATTAGTATTTGAAAGTTTTAATTGTTATTTAATTTGCATACCATGGATTATGAGACAGAAGGTTTTTAAATGTATTTATTAGTCAATTTGTAAATTGTCTGTACATGTTTTGTCATTGCTATTGAATTATTCATCTTTTTCCTTTAATATTTGTAAAGAGTGTTCAGAATTTAAAAGCTTTCATTGATTATCAAATATAATACAAAATTTTTTCTTCAAAATCTGTCATTTAAAAAAATTGACAATGTCACTTGATTTTAATTCTGAACATTAAATTTCCAAAAACTCCATTTTGGGGGTGCCTGGATGACTGTCGGTTAAGTGTCCAACTGCTGATTTTGGCTCAGGTCATGATCCCACAGTTCGTGAGATCAAGCCCCACAATGGGCTCTGCACTGACAGCTCAGAGCCTGCTTGGGATTCTCTCTCTCTCCCTCTTTTTCAGCCTCTCCCCTGCTGATGCTCTAAATAAACAAACAAACAAACTTTTAAAAAATCCATTTTGAATTTATGTTGAACTGTATTAAACCTAAAAATCGATGTGGGGGAAGTGGCATTGTTATAATACTGAACCTTCCCATCTATGATTATTTGTTCTTTTTCTTCTTTTTTAACGTCCTTCAGTAAAGTTGTCTTCTTCAACAAGGGTCTAACGTATCCTAATTCCTAGCTTTATAATGTTCTATTGCCATTGAATAGTATTTATTTTTCACTAAGCTTGTTAAATGGTGATTTTTACCATGTTTTCTCTCTTTTCCTAAATTCTTTATTTCTAAAAGAACATTTAGTTCTCTGCACACACTGGGTATTTTTTTTTAACGTTGTGACAATACATGTATTATGTAGTAATACACAAAGTAACAGTATAAATCCACTTTATAAGCAGTGTCTTGCAACAATATAGTTCTACTTAGGCAACAAGAAAGAGAACTTGGTTTTCTGGATATGCAACTTTACAAAACAGTTTTGACTTAAATGAAGAATTTGATAAATAGTACATTATCTGGTTCTTTAACCAAATTTACTAAAGCTAAAGTTTCAGTCCTTGGGACAATCAAGGAGTCTCATCTTCCTTTGAATTTTGCAAAACCTGTCCTCTGAGACAAAAAGACATAAAGCCTAAAAAATTCTAGAGAGTGTAAGAGGAAAGAACTGGGAAAGTGGATATACTGATGGCAACTTTTACAGCTTCCATAGAAAGTGTAGAGAGAACCTCTGGTTTGCTTTATCAGGTAGCATCAAGGACTGGAAGGTCATTGTTACTCATCATAAATACTACAGATGACAGAAGCAGGGTAAATAGGTTGTTTTTATTGCATACTAATCCCACTATCTCTAGTGCACAGTGGGTATTTTTTTAAATGTTCCAGACTTACAGTTCTTAACTTCTCAAGGTTTTAAACATTATGTTAACAGTTGGTGTGTGGGTGACCTTATAAGAATGTGTTTAAATTCATATTCCTTTATTTTTGCATTACGCAATGGGGCACTTACATGGCATAGTACGTACTACTCTGATAAAAGCATTTTTAAAGATAGGGCATATTGATACATGATCTACTATAAGGCAGTTTAATAAAACAAGCAAGAGGGATGCCTGGATGGCTCAGTTGGTTAAGCATCCAACTTTTACTCGGGTCATGATCTTGCAGTCTGTGAGTTTGAGCCCTGTGTTGGGCTCTGTGCTGACAGCTCAGAGCCTGGAGCCTGCTCCAGATTCTGTGTCTCCCTCTCTCTCCCTGCCCCTCCACTGCTCATGCTCTGTCTCTCTGTCTCTCTCAAAAATAAACATAAAAAAAAAAAGCAATAAAGTAACAATCAGAAACCTAAGTTTTAGACATATATACTAGTTTAGAAAGTAAACTTTGTATTACTTCCTTATTATACTTATTTAAACACTGATGAATAAAATTAAAATACTAATTTATACAATGGTGTTGATTACTTTATACGTCAAACTCAGAAGAAGGTGTCAAAATAACAGTATATTCTCCTTATCGGTGGGGGGGGGGGGGGGAAGAGGGTAGGCAAAAACAGAATTATTTGAGCACCTTTATTTTATTACTTATAATTTTGCCAAGTAAATATCTTTTGATTAGTAGATCTGAATCTTTTCTAATTAGCACATTTGATGCTTTATGCAAAAGAGTGTGACTAAAGGGATTTTAAAAACTTGAAAGTAGTTTAGCCAGGCTAAGCGTTCCTTTTGCAATCTTTATACTCTGAATATGCTTACTGCTGGAATCCTTTTATTTTTCATATATAGTGCAAAGATAAGGCAGCTTCCACTCATTACCATGATGCAGTTTTATGATATTTATTGCCTCCACAAGCAGGTGCTTTAAATCACTAACAACCTGTGCAACCTTGAGTAAATCACCTAATCTCTCTGGACCTGTTTCCTCATTCATTACAGAAGAAAGTTCGAATCGGTGGTTTCTAAGTCTCCTTTAACTCTAAAATTCTAAAAGTCTACAACTCAAAATTGCATGCTAAGGGCTATCTTTTAGCATGCAATTTATACTCTGCCAAAAAAAGTAGATAAGTTTCATGTAAATCAAACAGACTGTCTAAAATATGAAACAAGAGGTTAAAAATGTAAACTGTGGGTTTTAACTTTCAGGTATGATTGAGTTGCTGGTACGAACCTATCCCTCCTACATTAAACCACTGTAAAACTGGACAAATATTCAAAACATGGGGAAATAGGTAATGCAAGATTGTGATCCTTGAGAATTGAGTAGTAACTCACAAGGGGGGCTCCACATTCAATGGACTCCTCTTCTGAGGGAAAACTTTCTTTTCGTGGTACTTAGGGCTGGAATATAAATGCATAAATATGCATGGTGTCCTACTGACATGAGGAGGCAGATATCTGGGTTCGAATCCGCTGGAGTGGCTAGAATGTGCAAGGTGGGGCACCAGAGAGGAGAGAAATGGACCCAGGGTGAGTTCCAGAAGTCTATGCAGGGTTTCCCTAAAAGTCCTTGGCCAAGTGCAAAGGGTGAAACTACTTGAGGCTTAGCAGAGGGCAGCTGCTGCAGGGTTAAGAGAGAAGCAGGCACACTAAAAGTTGAGTAGTGCTGGGAGAGTTGAATTTCCTACCCAGTCAGAGAGGACTGTTAACATGATTTTTAACATCATGTAGTATTTGTCGGCATCCAGCTGAAACTTCACAAAAGCTCCACCACAAAAATAAGGACTATGACCTAGAGTAAGTCCCACTTTAGATCTCCCCACAATAGGATAAAACCAAGTCCTAATAGGATCTACAGAGGAGAGAAAGTCCCATCAGTGAAGAGGGACTTAGGAAACATATTGGGCTTTCCAAAGATCAACCCTACCAGAGCATAAAACCAAGTTTATACAATAGAGGATAATCAATCTTATACAATAGAAGGACAAAGATCATCATTCTTCCAAGGAAGAAAAAAAAATCCTGTATCATTTACAATATAATTAAAATTATTGGATATGAAGAGATAGGAAAAGTGATCCATAGTTAAGAAACTAAAGTCAATGGAAATCAAACCTAACATGGCTTGGATGTTCGGCTTAGCAGATAAATGTATTCAAGTAATTACTACAAATGCATTCAAAGAACTAAAAAAAAAATGTTCAAATAATTAATGAAAAATATGATCATAATGAGTGACCAGATAAGGAATCTTACTGGAAAAATAGAAACTAAAAATAAGAATCAAATGGGTGGTGAGAGTGTAAAATGGCAGAACCATTTTGGGAAACTATTGGATAGTTTTTTAACAATGAAACATATAGGGGGGCACCTGGGTGGTTCAGTCAGTTAAGCATCCCATGCTTAGTTTCAGCTCGGGTCATGATCTTATGGTCATGGCTTCAAGTCCCACATTGGGCTCTGCACTATCAGTGTGGAATCTGCTTGAGATTCTTTCTCTCTCTCTGCCCTCTCCCCCCACTTGTACACTCTCACTCTCTGTATCTCTCAAAAATAAATAAATAAACATTTAAAAAATTAAACATGTAGGAGATTATTCTTCAATTAAAAACGAACCAATTATTAATACAAGCAACAAATTCTATGAGTTTCCAGGGAATTATGCTGAATGAAAAAAGCCAATCCCAAAAAGTTATATTCTGTATGATTCAGTTTACATAACAATCTTAAAATGACAAAATTATAAAAATAGAAAACAGATTGATGGTTGCCAGAAGTTAAGGACAGGAGCAGAGAGAGAATAAAGATGGTTATTAAAGAGAAACATGAGGGGCCCCTATGGTGATGAACTGTTGTATATCTTGACAACTACATTAATGTCCATATCCTATTTGTGAAGTTTTTCTATCATTTTGCAAGATGTTACCATTGGAGGAAACTGGATACAATGTACATGAAATTTCTCTGTATTAGCTCTTCAAACTAAATGTGAATCTACAACTATCTGAAAATAAAATATTTAATAAAAATATTAAACATGCATCTATATAGCCCAGGAAGTCAGCTTCTAGGTAGTCATCCAAAAGAATTTAAAACATATGTCCACAACAGAATAGGTCAAGAAACTGTGATATATTCCTATAATTGACAACTATTCAGCAATAAAAAGAAATGAAATAATGATACATTCAATAACATGGATGTATCTGGAAACTATTAAGTTAAGTAAAAGAATCTAGATACACAAAATATCCATGTCATTATCCATTTATATGGATACCATTTATATGGATATCCATTTATATCCTAGAATAACCTAGGATAATTTATGAATACTATCTTGGGAAGGGATACCACTAAGACACAGGGGAACTCTCTGAGATGATGAAAATATTCTGAATCTTTAATATGAATTCATGAAAACTGATTTATGATATGCTTAAGATCTGAGCATGTCTCTGTAAATCATTCTATTAAAGGAAGAAGCAAAGGGAAATTCTAAATCTGAAAAATACAACAAGGAAAAAGACAAATTCATTGGATGGGCCAAACAATGGATTGGAGGTGCTAAAAGGCTATGTGAGCTAGAAGACAGAGTGATAGAAATTATCTGATCTGAAAAAGAGAGAGTTAAAAGTTTGAAGAAAAATGAGCAGAGTGTGGGACCAGCAGGATAGTACCAGACAACCTAACATATATCTAGCAGTGGTCCCAGAAGGAGAAGAGAATGAAAATAAGGTAGAAATATGTTTAAAGAAATTATGGCTAAAATTCTCTCAAAACTGATAAACAACATCAAAATGCAGATCCAAGGTCAATGAACTGCAAGCAGGATGCGTGTAATAGAACCACATATGGGCACATCATAGACAATTTCTGAATATCAAAAATAAAGAGAATATTTTGAAAGAATCCAGAAGGAAAAAAAGACCCAGCGGATAAAACAGATATAGGGGAACAAATATAAGAATGGCGAGAACTCTTCATCAAAAACAAAAGAGGACAAAAGATACAGGAATGACATCTTGAAAGTACTAAAGATAAAAAGTGACAATTTTATACCCAGTGAAAATATTTGTAAATGACATGATGTCCATGCAGAAAAATCCCAAAGAATCTACAAAAACAAAAACAAAACAACCTACCAGAACTAGTAAATGAATATAAGGTCCGTGTACAAAAATAAATTATTTTGTACATCTAACATCAACTGATGCTAGCTACCACCAGTTTGAAAGTAAAATTGTCAAAAGAACACCGTATATAATGACATCAAAAACATAAAACACTTAGAAGTCAACAAAAGATGCACAAAACTTCACTGAAAAATGGAAAATACTGGTGAGATAATCTTGAAACAGCCTAAATAAATTAAGTGATATACCCTACAGTGAAATACTACCAGCAATTTAAGAAGTACATATGCATGCAACAAGATAAATGAAACCAAAAGAAAAAAAAAAAGAAAGAAATCATGCTGATTGAAAGAAATCTTCCCCCAAATAGTACACGCTGCACAATTATTTTTGTATAAAGTTCTAAGATGGGTTAAACTAATCTACCATTTTGTAAAAATCAGAACAATAGTTGCTTCTGGGGAGGTGGGAGCAGAGACTGACTTGGAAGGAATATATGATAACACAGGTATTATGCACTTGTCAAAAGGTATCAGATAGTAAACAAGATTTGTACACTTCACTATAGGAAGATTTTATTTAAAACAAAGAAAATATGGGGCGCCTGGGTGGCGCAGTCGGTTAAGCGTCCGACTTCACCCAGGTCACGATCTCGCGGTCCGGGAGTTCGAGCCCCGCGTCGGGCTCTGGGCTGATGGCTCAGAGCCTGGAGCCTGTTTCCGATTCTGTGTCTCCCTCTCTCTCTGCCCCTCCCCCGTTCATGCTCTGTCTCTCTCTGTCCCAAAAATAAATAAACGTTGAAAAAAAAATTTTTAAAACAAAGAAAATATAAACAGTAATTGAATTCCAGTTAATGGTACACGGGCTGAAGTGTTGGGGTGAAGTAAACTCCGATGTCTGCAACTCGGTAAGAAATACATCAAAAAAAGAAATAAGATAGGAAAATAGATAGATACAAATATGATAAAGATAACAAAGCAAAATATTAATTATAGCATCCAGAGGGTAGGTATAAGCATTTAATGCTATTTTATTTCAACTCTTTTTTCTGTTTTAAAATTTTCATATTAAAATACAAACTTAGCAAAGTTGTAGGATACACATTCAGTACATAAAAGTCAATTGTATATATAAGCAAAAAACAATGGGAAAATATTTTTATAATAGTATCAAATATGAAAGTTATGTGTAAATCTATACTCTGCAAAATACAAACATATTGATGAGAGAATTTTTTTAAGTTTAAATAAATGAAGAAATATACCATACTCATGGATTAGAAGACTTAATATTGTCAAGATATCAACTCTCCCCACACTGATTTATTTCCACACAAAAATAGCAAGCATTTTTTTAAATTAGTAAGATGATCCTAAGACTTAAGTGGAACCACACTGAACCTAAAATAGCCAAAATAATTTTGAAAAAGAAAAACGAAGTTGGAAGAACTGTGCTACCTGATTTCAAGATTTATTATGAATACTCTAATCAAGAAAGAGTGCTAATGGCGTAAGTATAAACTAATAGATTAATGGAACAGAATAGAGAGCTCAGAAGTAGAACCACATATTCAGCTGACAAAGGTGCCAAATTAATTCAACGAGTAAAAAATTATCTTTTCAACAAATGATGATAATACAACTGGACATTTATATTTTTAAAAATGAACACTAACTCTTACATCACTGCATACACAAAATTAAATTTGAAGTCATAATAGACTAAACATAAAAAGCTAAACTATAAAACTCCTAGAAGAACACTTCTAGAAAAAAAAAATCTTCATGACTCTGTAGTAGACAAAGCTGTATTCTTAGCACACAAAAAAGCACCAGCCTTTTATTTATTTATTTATTTTTTAAATTTTTTTTTCAACGTTTATTTATTTTTGGGACAGAGAGAGACAGAGCATGAACGGGGGAGGGGCAGAGAGAGAGGGAGACACAGAATCGGAAACAGGCTCCAGGCTCTGAGCCATCAGCCTAGAGCCTGACGCGGGGCTCGAACTCCCGGACCGCGAGATCGTGACCTGGCTGAAGTCGGACGCCCAACCGACTGCGCCACCCAGGCGCCCCAGCACCAGCCTTTTAAAACAGACAAGTGACTTTATCAAAATTTAAACCTTCTGGTCTTCAAAACACATCATTAAGAATATGGATAAAAAGAAAGCTACACACTGGTGAAAATATTTGCAATACATATATTTGAAAAAAGGATACGTATCTAATTATATATATAAAGCATTGCTACAATTCAGTAAGAACCATAATTTAATTTTAAAAGGAAAAAGGAAAAAAAAGGCAAAGGAGTTGAACAAAGACCCCCAAAATATGGTCTTATTATATAAAAACATGAAAAGATACACATCACTGAACATCGGGAAACACAAAACCACAATGAGATATTACATCGCACTCACTTAAATGGCTAAAAGTAAAAAGACTGACTATACTAAGTGTTGGCCAGAACTCTCAAACTCTCAAACTATTAGAACCACTTTGGGAAAGAATTTGGCAGTTTCTTACAAAGTTAACTTTTGTTAAGGTTTACCATATGACCCAGAAAAAAAATATACCCACAAAAACATGTACACACGTGTATAGTAGCTTTGTCCATAATCAAATACTGGAAACAATCCACATATCCTTCAACAAGTGAATGGATAAGTAAACTGTAGTATATTCTATCCAGTAGAATGCTAGACAGCAATTAAAAGAAATAAACTAATGATATACTCAACATCATGGAAGAATCTCAGTAATGTTATGCTGAGAAAAATAAGCCAGATACAATTATATGAAGTCCTAGAACCTAGAAGCCACACTAAGCTAGAGTAATACATTATATTGGTTGCTTGGTATGGAGTGGCAGGGTGGGGGTGGGTAGACGTATTGACCTCAAATGAGTAAAAGAGAATTTTCTGGGATGACTGATTGGGTTGGTGGTTACACAAACATATAAATTTATCAAACTGTGCACTTACAATGTGTGCATCTTATTGTGTATAAATAGCACCTCAAAAAGTTTATTCAAGAATAAATATAAAAAGTTAAAAATAAATATTAACAGCAAGTACAACTAATTTTTGGATAATTTTTCTTGGTAATATTTAGGAAGACTTTCATGGTTTTGCATCCATTTTTCTCAATGTGTGTTTGGCTTGTACTATGTAAAGCTTAAAAGCTTATTAATGCTAAAGTCATATCTTAACCTTCCCCACACATTAAAACTGTCAATCAAATTTTATTACATGAATGAAGCACTTTACCTTAAATCTGTCAAGATAATTGCTAAGATTAAGTTAAATGAAAAGAAAAATAAAAGTAAAATGTGGAGTTATTTTTAAATTAAGAGCAATTTCTATAAAGAATAATAAAGCAGTATGGCAATATATATTGGTTTTTCTATAACATCTTCCCATCTTGGCAAATGGTAGGGAGGGCTTAACTCTCACATACATCCTCAAAACACCATATGAATCAATTGTTACACCTTCAGCTACAAGGAACAGGAAACCCTGATTCAACGGACTTTAATAATAAGTCATTTATTATCTCCTATAACAAGAAGCTCTCCAGGCACAGTTAATTCCTGGCACGACACCCTCATCTATCTATCTATCTATCTATCTATCTAATCTAATCTAATCTATCTAATCTTCCTATCTATCTTCCTTCCTTCCTTCCTTCCTGCCTTCCTTCCTTTTAACATCCTCATCTTTCCATTCTGCCTTTGTTCTCAGACTATCTCTCAAAGCTCCAAGATACTGGAACCATGATGGCATCTAGGGGGAAAAAAGCATCATCTTTCTGCTGATCTCTTTTAAGTCATTAAGTGATCTTTCCCAGCACACATCTCTCATTTCTCTAGCCAGAATTCACCGTATGTCCACACCTATATAATTCATTAGCAGGAGAAATGAGACCAACAAGATGGTCCTAAAACAGCTCTACTAGCAGGTGGCCAAGGGGAGGAGAGTAGAGACTGGAAAAGGGCAGGTTCTCTTGGGAAGCAAGAAGGGACAGGAGGGGAGGAGCAGCTCAGTAGACAGAAGTGAGTGCAACACTGGACAGAGAAGGAAAGAAATACTGTTCCTAAGTTCTATTAAATTTTCCTTCTGCCTTCGCACAAATACTTCTCTCTGGGGGCTTTTGCCACCAGTAAAAAAAAAAAAAAAAAAAAAAAAACAAATTGAAAAACACCAGCAGCCAAAGCTAGTCTCTGAAATCCTTTGTCCTCCTTAAGGGGCTGAAGAATATTTTCTGACTTTTTAGCACAGAGGAAATTAAAGCAATTCTCACTCCTTACATGCTATTTACTGCTGTCTACACCACTAAACCATATTTGTTTCTTGGTTTGTAGCACAGTGATTGTAGAGTAACAGCCAGGCAGCAAATAACTTCCCTGCCACTGAAATTGGGTGATTTTGCTCTCAGTGGAGCATATTACATGACCCTTCAATGCTGGTGAGGGGCCATGGGCTTTTTCTTCGCTTGTACTTGCCATGATGGGTAGGGTTGGTGATTGGTAGCTGTTTCCATCTAACTTGTGAGATCTTCCATCAACAACTTTACATGGTGGCATAAGATATTAAACTTTGTAGTATTTTCTTTATGTAATACACACTACTAGCCAATGTCCAAATAGTCTCATTTAGTAGAATGTTTGTGTTGCCCCATAACTTACTTTTGCATGAGCCAACACATCTTCTCCCATTGTGACATCACTTCTACACACATGGAAATTAAACACTTGCAAAATTCCCACACTCAAATAAAGTGGTGTCACACACTATTAATGAAAGCTGGTGTCTGGTTATGGTTTGAATGAACACACAAATAAGTTTGCTCCACTTCATCTTTTACCCTCGAAAGAAGCATAGTGTTAGCCATTCCATACTGTCAATATCCTGGCCTAAACACTTCTCGGCCAACCTTAGGACAACTCTTAACTTCAGTGTGTTCAGCTACCCCAGACCATTAGTGACCTTAAGTCTATCGCCTGTGGTGAAGAGATCCCGATTGTAAAATCCTATCAGTTTCCCAACTATAAAACGAGAATATAGCTGAGAGACAGCAGTAAGTGGCACGCACCTCGATATTCCACATTCCCATAGCAGACACAATGATCATTTCCCACTGAGACAAGGACTAAGAAAGCTTTTAAAGTACTTGTTCTCAAACATGGCTGTATCAGAATCATCTGGGGAGCTTTAGAAAGTTCTGATGCCGGGATTCCAGCCCCTAGTAATTTAGACTTAACTTGTCTGGATGGCAGTGTGGGCATGGGGATTGTTATTTAAGCTTCCCAGGTGATTCTAATGTACATATCGGTTGAAAACCATACATTTAAGTAGCAGTTCTCAAAGTAGGTTCCCTGTGCCAGCAGCATCAGCATCACCTGGGAACATATTAGAAATGCAAATTCTTAGGTCCTACTCCAGACCTACTGATTTAGAAACTCTGGGGTTGGAGCCCAGTAATCTGTATTTTTCCAGTTCTCCAGATGATTCTGATATATGCTCAAGTTTGAGGACCGCTGCCCTAAAGTTAAGTCTTTTCACTTCTAAAATCCTGTGATTCTTGATAACTTTCACCAGCTCAGAACTGTAGTGGACTCCACATGTTCTCTTTAAGGAACCATGTCGGCCCTAAACAGGATAAGTCTCTGAAAACAGTTACAATGATGTGAACGTTCAATTCTACGGTATTAGTGTCTGAGTCTTGCCACTTCCTCCAGACAAGCTCAGCAGCTTTCATGTCTCACTGGACACCCACAGGGCCAGTCACATGTGGCCTATAAAGAGCTCACTCCTTACCACGGTCTGGAATCTCTCCTGGTTCTGCCTCCCACCTGCTTGATCAGCCCACCAGCCCTAGGTCCTCTCTTTATATAGATACTCTTACCTGTCCCTCAGCCCCTCTGGTCTTGATGGTTTTGCCCATTTTTTAGGTTACCAAGCCCTTACCTCCAGGTGTGTGTCTCTATAGTGTCTGTTCTCTACCCCATGCCTGATACCAAGGTCAGATGGACCTACTCCCGCACCCAGGCTTACCATCTGTTTACCCAGCAAGTGATTTTGGAGCAACACCTTGATTGACTTGTGTCGTTTCCAGATGAGAATCCTGAAAAAAGGTTTGGATACCTTAGTTCTCCTGATGTGACCATTAAAATCACGCTTAGACTTCTTTTTTGGTCCACAGTTGTTGTAAATTCTAGGAGTTCCCAATTCGGCCCCTGATTGGCTTCCTGTAGTAACAATCTACTAGATGTTCTAACACCTGCTCTGTCTTCATCTTCTGGTCCTATTTTGAAGTCCTCAGTCCCTGTTATGAAAGTGTGTCCTGCCCCTGTCCCCCTCAACCCCAGACCAAATTCATTGGGAATATTTTTGTTTGTATGCTACTCTCTTACATTTTTATTTTGTGTTTTCTTCCAAACACAATACCAATGTCAGAGTTCTCCAACTCTGGATGTGGCTCTCTACACGAACTGACACTTGGGCTTTACTATGGTCAATAAACCATGTTGAATGTCTACCATATGCAAATCCCTGCACAGGCCCTGTGGGTTAGAGAGGACTGTTGGCCAATATGTATATGAGGATGTAAATCTATATATAATCTCTGCTTTGGGGGAAATGGTGGATATATAGTCAAAAATAATCTCTGTAAGGCTAGGTAGAATAGGAAAACTTCCAGATGAATGGTACAGTCACTGTTATCAACCAGTATGATAAGAAAAAAGCCCCAGTTTGGAAGTGATATTTGAAATAGGTCAATTTTGGACAAGTGAATAGAAAATGGGATCTCCCCCTTATTTTGTAGGGGTATTTCTTTTCTGTATGTTATTAAATATGTTAGAGACTAGGAAGGGTACAGTTTGTCTCCCACATTTAGACCATTCATTATAGTCACATGATGGTGTCATTGTGCCTCATAAAGAAAATGGGATATTCTAGGTGTAGGACATGTGAGCAAGAAACAAGTTTTCCTTTGATTTGCATTCTCTGCCATACTTCCCCTGCCCAGTGAAACCTCTTGTGTTCTTTAAAGCCTGGCATTACTATTCTCTCCTCCATAAATCATTTCCTCCTACCCAGTTAAAAAAAATTGCTCATTTTTCAATATTTTCAAAGCCTTTTGCACCTAAATATACAAATTACCACATTGTGTTTAACAATTATGTATGTCTATCTCCCTTTCTAATTTATAAGGTGCTTGAGGACAAGCACTACTTTATTGACATATGCACTCAGTATCTCATTATCTGACTCAAAAACAATGGTTGTTGAAGTTGATCAAATTGAAATTGACAGAGCAGAGGTGGTACAGAGCTGGGTGAGGGGTGAGAAAGTGAGAATTGCAATGGTTTAGCAAAATACAATCACATTGTAGCAAGGACAATCTTTGCAGGCATATGGTTTTCAAATATTGCTTTCTCTTCCTTATAGGTTTTAGGTCCTACCATCTTGAAGAATTGCCGTTTGTCCTTGGGAGGAGTGTGTATGCTCCATCCAAGAGTTCTCTACAGGAGACCAAAATGAGACAGAAGAAGCTCAGGCACAGATCTTTGCTTTCTGCTCATGGAAAACTGTTTAAGGAAATGAAGCTATAATGTGAATCTCACCCTGAACTGTCCGGTTCAAGTCCTTATTCTAGGCCGAGTGACTCAAATGTGGGGACTTTGCTACTATGAATTATTGTATATATATTATTATTCTGATGAGGGAAGATGTGAGACCATGCCAGTGACTGCTGAAGATTCAAGGTTTTCCTGAAGGGGAGAGGAAGATTGCACTCTGAAGGATCCAAGATATACCTCTCTCCCACTCCATCTCTGGAGAAGAAGAGGAGGAGAAGGAGGAAGAGGAAGAAGAAAATGGTGAGATTCTTAAGACAAGGAGGCCAAGCTTTTCCTTTTCTTTTCGTTTCTGGAGATAGTCATATTTAGAATCCATATTTCTAAATCCATATTTAGAATTTGCTAAATTATAATTCCCTCTAGTTACGGTTCTCCTCAGCCAGCAATCTTTAATAAAGGTGTTGAATAGAAAGCAACTTTGTGTTTGCTGCATGGATAGAGCCCAAAGCAAAAAAAAAAAAAAAAAAAAAAAAAAGCCACAGTCTTCTTTCCCTTAGTTGGAGGCAGCATGGCTTAGCAACATTGTATCATGGGTAATTATTTATCTCGGAGTTCCAGGAAGTAGATGTCCGCTGTAGAGCAAGCAGAGACCCAAGGTGAGCTGAGACTAGGTGGTAGGAACAGGTAGCAGTGGTCAAATGGCTAAAGCATCTATTCACTTAGGCATGAGGGGAGACAAATTATCTTACCCCCAAGGGAAAGTAACTCCCCAATGTGGAGCTTCGCTTGAGTTAATAGTGAAGTTAAGGGCAAATAATGCTCTAATGGAAGACTCTTCTGTCAGTTAAAAAAGTTTTGAATGTTGGATCATAGGTGTTGCTATCATGCATCTCATGTTTTATAATTTTTGTGTGGATGGTCTGATAGTAAAGACCTATCAGAAAAAAAAAAATGAGCATGCATTCCCCAAATCTATACCTTGTGCAGATATTTTCTACATGCACTGATGTACTTTTCTATCTTATACAGTGTAAAACATAAATATAAAAATTTCAAAAAAATAAGAAAGCATATATATGTGTAAAAACTCTAACACATTATCCCCACACCCCAGTGTATCGCTCAGCACAGTTCCTGAGGTGCTCACTCCATTTGCAGCCCCTAACTCTGAAGTGAGGATGACAGGCCAGACATGGGGTCACACAAATCTAGATTTGAATGTCATGTTAGCCACTTGCAGGTCGTGGGACTTGGAATCTGTTTCCTAGATGATAAATGGGATAATAATGCTCCTCAAAGGGTTTTTGAAAAGATCTGCATAAACTGATGTTTACAAATCATTTAGCACTGGCCCTATGCGTTTGTGCCTATTACATAATAAGTGCTCAATAAATGTCAGCCATTGTAATCACCAGTCACCATTACACATCTGAAGCCTTGCTAGGGTCAGAGGAACCAGGCAAATGTCTTTCTCAGTAAAAATAAGCCTACAGGACATGTTTCTGTGCAAGGAAAGAGTTAATGAAACGTCCTTATTGATAGATAATTAAAACCCACCAGGACAGACAAAAGCGATGGTCTAAGGGATGGTAAGTAGTTACTTACTGTATTTATTATCCAGAGAGGAATACAGATTATATATTTCAGGAGCCAGATGGGAATAGTTATTTAATCCACAGTAACAACTACTCCAAATGGCTCTATTGAATCTCTACTTGAAAGTATACTTCAGAAGAGTTGCAGGCTATGAAGGAATAAAGCAAGAAACAAATGTAATAGTTAAAGGATATTTTTGCTAAAGCTTAATTAAACTTGAGATTTTGTATCATTCTGTATATAATCTTCAAAAGATTTTTTTTTCTGAAAAAGGGACCAGAAAAGGTGCTAAGAAATTAGCCTTAGAGCTATGTAGAGTTTGAAGGGCCCTTAAGGAAAAAAAAATGCAAAAAAAAAAAAAAAATACAGATTTCAATTTGAAGCTAAGAATTGAAATTGCTTTCTGGCATCCCACACTTCCAGCAACATTGGTACCTACTTGAAATGAACAACTGCTAAAGGAAACAGCTGGTAGAAAGCTGTTACTGCAAAGCAAAGTGCAATATGCATGCTGTAATTAGTCTGCAATCATTACTCAGTCCACTGTTGGAGAAAAACCTTGATTTGATCACACCAAAAGCATTCCTATCACTGAGCAATATTCGGAATAATTCTTCCCCCCAAACCAAATAACACTCTTACCTCCACCATAGTTGATGATAACATGATACTTTTTTTTTTTTTTTTTTTAATGTGGGCAGAGTGACCCTGGGCCATAAAGAGGTATGTAAAACAAGTATTTTTGCTTACATGAAAATGAGAAGTGCCCTAGAATAATAGCTGAACATGCTTGAGTGTTTCTTATATGAGAGATTGGCGCTGTCCAAAAGAAATATCATGCAAACCACAAATGTGGGCCACATACGGAAAGTAAAATTTACTGCTATCCATATATATATATATATTTTTTTTAATTTGAGAGAGAGAGAGAGAGAGAGAGAGAGAGAGAGTCTTAAGCAGACTCCACATTCAGTATAGAGCGCAACATGGGGCTTAATCCCACAACCATGGGACCATGACCTGAGCTGAAATCAAGAGTTGGATTCTCAACCAGCTGAACCATTCAGGGACCACCACATTTTTTTTTTCTTTTTTAAGAAATAGTCCCTTAGTTCAGACTACTGTAAGAAAATACCCCAGACTGGGTGGCTTAAACAATAGACATTTATTTCTCACAATTCTGGAGTCTGGAAGTCCAAGATTAAGCTTCCAGCAGATTCAGCATCTGTTGAGAATCCTCTTCTTTGTTTGCAGATGGCAGTCTGCTGGCTGCATCCTCACATGACGGAGAGAGAGAGGGCTCTGGTCTCTTCCTCTTCTTATAAAGGCACTAACCCAGAGCTCCACCCTCGTGATGTCATCTAATGCTAAATACCTCCCAAAGGTGCCACTTCCAAATATGGTCACAGTGGAGATGTGAAGTCAGCATACGACTTTGAGGGGATACAAACATTCACTCCATACCAACAAGTAAAATTAATTTTAAGACCATGTTTTAACACAATCTATCCAAAACACTATCTTTCCAACATATAATCAATGAAAAACTGTTAATGAGGTACGTTACATACATTTTGTCCTACTAAATCTTCTAAATCTCATGGGTAATTTACACTTACAGCACACCACAGTTTGGACTAGCCACATTTCAAGTGTACAATAGCAGCTAATGGCTAGTGGCTTCCATACTGAACAATGCAATTCTAAATGATTTACATGGATTCCATCCTTCAATTCTCTCAATAATCTTCTGATGTAGTAACTATTATCGCTTTTTACAGATAAGAAAATGGAAGCAGGAGGTGAATAAGTAACTTAAGATAGAGGGGCAGATTCAGGAAGAATCCAAGCAATCTGATTTCATATCCCATGCTCCTTAGCAGGGTGATATCCTGCCCCTGTGCTATTCTGTGTAGCTAACAGACTATTCTTCCTGTCCAGAAAAAGAATTTTAAAATCATTATGATAGCCACGAAGAAAAGAAAAACAGACAATACTTTGAGCAATATTAATAATGCTTCTGTGGTTAATGGTTGTTCAAATCACTTGTGGTTAAAAGTTTATCAAGATAATCTATAACCACTAATTATTTCTTCTATAATTGTGAAGAAATAAGAAAACGGATTTAAGTTTTATTTTCCCAAAATAAAAGGTAGAGAAACTGAGATTTTAAAATGTGAAATGTAAACTGACCTGCACAAGTATTTCGGGTGGGTGGAGAGAAAGAGAGAGACAGAAGAAGGCCGAAGATAAAAGGGGATGGGAAGAGAAAGATACTGGTAAAGGAAGGCAAGAGAAAGAGAAAGAGGGAATGGGATGAGAGGGTAACAGGGTGAAGGAGAAGGAGGAAGAGGCTCTATATCAGTCTACAGAATAGCACGCATGCTGGTTTGGAAGTACCCTGTCATTTGTGGTACTTGGTTGGGTGCTGTTTTCTCTCCCCATGCATGAGCTGGCCTTCAGGACTGAGCTTTGAGAATAAAAGCAGAAGCAAGGCTATGACTTAGGGAAAGTCAAGTAAAAGTCAAATGCCAAGAAAGAGAAGTAAAAGAAATGTTGTCCCACATCCCTCAAAACCAAGCCTTGAGCTAAAGAGATGGTTACAGCAACATAAAAATGGGCAAAAAAAAAAAAAAAAAATTTTTTTTAAAGCCCCAAAATCTCAGGATGAGTGAGCACAGCAAGCTCCTAGGAGTACTGCTGCTTTTGGCTGACACTTCGTTCAACATGGAGGTGATGGCAGGAAGAGGCTTGGATAAATGTCCCTGAGACAGAGCAGATGGAAAAACAGAAGTTCCCCTTGCTGCCGTAAAAGGTTACTGAGGTACGAAGAATAGTAGAGGACCTGCCGGATGCTCGCAAAGAGAGCATGGAGACTGTAATGTGTATAGAGACCAGATGCAAATGGCAGGCTACCACCTCCAGTATCAGGGCCCCATGCAGTGCCCCGAGTGCTCAAACCAGCAAAGTGGCCAACAGTCCAGCCACTCTGAAGCAAGGAAGTTCAAGGGCCAGACCCTCCATTACCATCAAGCAGATGTAAACTCTCATACCTTCCTACCTGTGCCATCTTGCACAAATAAACACAAAAACAAAAACAAAACAGTGAATGGGGAAGATCTCTGAAAGTCTAGCAATTTTCCCAAAGAGATCAAGTATAGAGACTACTTAAACAAGGAGAGTTGAACTCTGAACTGCAAAGAGGCTATTTAAACCAAAAGACATTGAGCTAGTTTTAATTGATGAGTTTCCTGAGAACCCATCAGAGTCTGGGTTTTTAAGGGGAAAACCTCTTACTTTGTAGAAGGTACAGAAGTTATATTTTCCATCATGAACACCCCAAGTAATTCATTCCTAATTAAATATTCCAAACAAATATGCATTCCAACCAAAACACATATTAGACCACCCACTTTTTAAAAATGTTATTGCTTTTATGGAAGATGGCCGATGAAACCTTCAGAAAACAATTTTCTTTGATTTCTTTTAACAAAATAGATTAGTGACCTCTACACATTTTCCTATATCAGCCTTGATTTTCATCAAAATGACAGCTACAGGAGATAAGAAACATTCTAAAAGAAGACACCAAATACAAAGACCTATATCTAGGATGAAATACAGTTGTGTGTATCATGGAAGGAAAAGATGATCTCTCTTTTTAACACTGTTTATTACATATTTGTAATATATAAAGATAAATATTCTGCTAGGAGTAAACCTGAGTTGTCAGATAAAAGGCTTCTTCTAGCTTAAAATGAATGATGTGACATGGAAAACCACTAAAATCTCTTCTAATTCTGAAATACTATGGTTTGATGATATGATCATTCAAAATGGAATGATCATGGAAACACTTTCAATGTTCTTGTATATGTTCAAGTGGGATGGAGGTAGTACATTTACCTTTGGAGCCTAGTCAGCACCTAACCGAGTATCTTGGACATACAGTTATTTTACATTGGTTAGTGCTTATGGAAACTCCTACCAACGATGAATGTGTCTTATGGTGTGCTCCTCCAAACCAAATTCCATAACAAATTATGGTGTGCTTCTGGGAAAGAGAACTCAGCTCAAGGGACATTAAGTATTTGACTTGTATCACGCTTAACAAACATGGACTTTTCAAATATTTATAAGCAGATAGAAAGGGGATGAGGTTTTATGCCAACATGTCTATGATAACAATTTTCTGGTTCAATTTTATTCATAAAACCAGAGAATCCCAGAGCTAAGAAGCAAGTTGGAGATTAACCAGTGAGATTCCTGAATTTGAAGATAAGAAAACTGAAGAGGTAAGTAACATATCTAAGGACAAATCATTATTTTTTATGATGGAACCAGTTTATCTCCTCTTAACCCAGTTCCAGGTGCGTCTCCCTACTCCATAACACACTTTTCTCACGAGCAAGAGCTACTGGCTGGATATTTTCATCTGAAACCTACTATTATTGGTATTATTACTGGTATTACAAGAAACCGGGATACTTGGGTCCTAGTTTTAGTTTAACTAGTCACGTGACCTAGGGCAACCACTTAGCCTCACAATATTTCAGCATTTCAGTTTTCTTTACTACAAAATATGGGTGCAGTTTAGGTAATCAATAGCACACTGATATATCTTCAAGATTTGAGATATATGTATTCTTAAAAATAGCTATCTTTTCCTTGTGAATGCAGAACAAGGCTGTCTATAGGGATGAAGTAGAATTTACCTTTGGTCAGTGAAGACCTTTAATATGGCAACTTCAGACAAATTAATCTTTTTCTTGCCCTAAAAGTTGGTAGGTAGGACCCGTTGTCAGCATGATTCAGATAACTGTCCTAATGTCCCAGTCTTTCCATTGAAAGTCTAAATGCACGCTCATCATTGGAGAAATACAAATCAAAACCACACTGAGATACCACCTCACACCAGCCAGAGTGGCTAAAACTAAGAACTCAGGAAACAACAGATGTTGGTGAGGATGTGGAGAAAGGGGAACCCTCTTGCACTGTTGGTGGGAATGCAAACTGGTGAAGCCACCCTGGAAAACAGTGTGGAGGTTCCTCAAAAAATTAAAAATAGAATTACCCTATGACTCAGCAATAGCACTACTAGGAATTTCTCCAAAGAATACACGAGTGCTGATTCATAGGGGCACATGAACCCCAATGTTTATAACAGTGCTATTATCAACAATAGCCAAATTATGGAAAGAGCCCAAATGTCCATCAACTGATGAGTAGATAAAGAAGCTGTTGTATATATACACAATGGCATACTACTCGGCAATGAGAAAGAATGAAATCTTGCCATTTGCAACAACATGGATGGAACTAGAAGGTATTATGCTAAGTGGAATAAGTCAGTCAGAGAAAGACAGACATATGTTTTCATTCATATGTGGAATTTGAGAAACTTAACAGAAGACCAGGGGGAAAGGGGGAGGGAAAAATAGTTTCAAACAGAGAGGGTGGCAAACCATAAGAGACTCTTGAATGCAGAGAACAAACTGAGGGTTGATGGGGGAATGCAGGGGCAGGGGGAAATGGGTGATGGGCATTAAGGAGGGCACTTGTTGGGATGAGCACTGGGTGTTGCATGTAAGTGATGAATCGTGGGAATCCACTCCCGAAGCCAAGAGCACACTTGTATACACTGTATGTTAGCTAACTTCACAATAAATTTTATTTTAAAATAATAAATAAATAAATAAATAAATAAATAAATAAATAAATAAATAAATAAATAAAATAAGAAGGAACATGACCAACTATTTAGGGACAGGCATAGGTTACTGGTCTCCCAACTTTTTGATTATCTACTCCTTTCAATAAAAAATTTCTGAGTCTGAAAAAAAAAAAGTCTAGATGCAGCAATTATCTGGTGAACTTGTAGTGTGCAAACTAATCCATAACGTTAAGTGCAGAATAAGCACTCAACTATTTCTAATTGTTTAATCCGCAAAATTATGAATTACTAAGTATTTTACTGCCGTATAGACAGACCTTGCCTTTTGAATGATTCACTTACAAGGAAAAAAACTGGGTATGAAGAATTATAAACGATTTATATATACTAGTTGTTATAATTGCTTTAAGATTATTTCTTTAAAATGTATTAATACGAACTCTGACATTTATCCAGTAAAACTCCAAAAAATTCTAAAATTTCCTAGGTACAGGATAATGTAGACTATTTCCATTCCTGTGTACTCTTCTGACTTGCAATAAACAATCTAATTCTCAAATACTATACACTAGGTTTACTTGGATTAGCACAGAAATCAAAACAGCCTATTCATTTCTCATTGCATTATTATTCTAATTAATATAAGTCACACAGGTGCAATGTTTGATGGGAACCATTTATAAATTAATAAATAAACACATTTCAAAAGGGCTGTGATTTATAAAAATAATGCCTCACTAAAAAAAAAAAAAAAAAAAAAAAAATATGGAGACTATTGTCCAAAAGCTGTTTGTTGGGTTACTGGTTTATAAGCAAACAAACAGAAATACGACAGTGAGAAATTTCAAACAGTAACCTCTCTAGAGGGAAACAAAGAAGTTCAATAGAAGTATACAGCTGTACATAAAAGACTGAGTTAATGGTAATTAAAAAAAAATCCTGAGAAAGTGATAAGCTCAGTGAATATCCTTTCGAAAGAAAGGAAGAGAAACAGAAACCTGGGATTGAATTAATATCTCGTGGCTTTACAAAGCTTTTTATCCAAGGACCCAACCACTTTACAAAAACAAATTCATTAATTCTCCACATACCCTTTTGATTGTGAGTAAGTGCTATGTTATTGCAAGCTTTTGTAGACAGAAGAGATGGAAACAGAGGGGTTGGTAATCAGCAGTTCTCAGAATAAGACCTTGGTCTCCTCTCTCAGTTCAATCGCTCTAGCAACTTTCCTACTTTTGCATCTTGCTTGGATGAACACAGACTGATGGGTAACACAGATGAAAGCAATGTTACCATAACACTCAGTATTTAGAATAATACCTTTCTTTGCAGACATTACCTCATTAATCTTCATAACATCTTTAAGAAAGGAGGGGATGGTCTCCGCCCTCATTTAATGGATGGTGTGGCAATTGCTTAAGGCCAGGACATGATTCAGTGTCGTGCCTAGAAATAGAGCCATATTCCCCAAGCCCTCAGGTTGGAGCTTCAACAGCCACAGCAGCAGTAAGTGTAATTCTTTGGGGGTAGCAGTGGTGATGGGATCTAATTCCCAATGCTGGCAGCTGAGGATGTAGACCAGATGAGTAAGATGCAACTCATTATTACCAAAAGCATCAAAAGACACTACTCACTTGTTATTCTAACAAATATTTAATGAAGGTCAGCTAGGAGCACTTTGCTGTTGGAAAGGGCAAGGAAAGGAAGATGGGGGCAAGCGTGGAAGAATGACCCATAAATCAGATATAAACACCCCACTCAGAAAGTTCACATTCATTCATTCATCATTCATTCATTCAACAAATGGAAGCCTCTCAGGTGCCACTCAAGGTGTGGGAAGTACAAATGCTAATCAGACCTTGCCTTTCAGGTCTAGTGGGATGATCAGATTTTTACAATTTGGAACATAGAGCAATACATGTTAAATAAAAGTTCTGCCCAGATTGTTATGGAAGTGGAAAAAGGAACATTTGTCAGCTCTAAGTGAGTCAGGGAAGGCTTCTCAAATGCCTGTAGCTTGTCCTGAGACTTGCAAGGTAACTGAAGTTTAATTAGGGTAAGGGTCTGCAAAGTAGAAGATGAGTTCCCATGGGATTCCTGTCTTAAACCAGAAGTCATTTGTTTTAACTTTAGCAAGTGGCTCTCCTGGTTCAGGCCCAGGTTTCAGATGGACAAGTACCAGGCCCCCAGAAAATGAAAATGTAATGTCAGAGCATGAAGCAGTTCATGAACCAAGTTCAGGAGTTTGAACTTTACTCTGAAGTCTTTGGGGTTCCTATGAGGATTTTGAGGATCACTCTTGCAGTAATATATAGCACATGGGCTAGAACAGGAGATACTAACCACACCTTTTGCTACCTTTGGCCTGAATGTTCAAAGCATGTTCAAAGCATGTTCAGCAGGCCCATCAAGGCTGAGATGATGGGAGCCCCAGGAAAGAGGGGCAGAAGTTCAGAAGAGAGGTTAACTTCTCTATTCTCTGTTCTGGCTGCTCTGTCTTCCTTGGCCAGACCATACTGGAAAATCTGGAGTTAACACAGAACAACCATCTACAATAACAATGGAATAACAGACCAAGCATTTTTCCTATTTCCTAACCTGAAGGGGACATGGGGACAGCACAAAGCTCAGCCTCCGACCCAGGATTTTGGGACATCTTGTTGAAAATCAAGCAAACCCTCGAAACATGCGTTCTCCATGCTGTTACCTTCTACACGGAGGCAGGGCAGGGGAGGTGTGGTGAGCATCCCCATGCTTGTGCCTACATCTGCATCACGGACATAATTGTGTACCAGTGTGACTAAACTCTATTTATATGTGAGGGTTTGTATAATGTTGTATATACTTTTCAAACACGTTGCTCACAAATTATCTCATTTTGATCTTTACAACATGCCCGTGAATACGCTATGTCTGCTGGTAACTAGAGAAAATGAAGCTCGGAGAGTTCAAAGATGTGCCTGGGCTAAAACAAAAAGGTGATGGAGAGCCAGACTCTACACAAGGCTTCCTGACTCCTTCCCTGTCCAGACATTCCCTCAGACCCCCCTAATGAGGATAAGCATGTCCGAAAAGATGTGATAGATAAGATAACCAGTTGACCAAAACCAGGCAAGATCTATGAGAAAGGAGAGTGGCATCCCTAATGTGTTCTAGCAAGTTCTCAGGTGTGTCAAGGACTGAATAGAGTTAGGAAATCCTTAAAGGGAGCCTGCAGGTGGGAATGGAACCATGCCTTCTCTACTTTCAAACTCTCCTTTGCCCCATTGTTGGGAACAGGAAGCCAACTCTGCCTGAAAACCTCTGAACCTAAGCATTTCTGGTGCCTCTGTTTTGGCCCCACTTTTGTATATGGGAGGAGATACTGCTAACACCAGACTGCATTATCTTTTTTTAAATTATCTTTATTTTAAAGAGAGAGTTCACGGGCAAGAGGGGCAAGGGGAGGGAGGGAGGGTGAGAGAGAGAGAGAGAGAGAGAGAGACAGAGAGAGGATCTTAAGTAGGCTCGGTGCTCTCGATGCAGGGTTTGATCCCACAATCCTGGGACCACGACCCAAGCCAAAATCAAGAGTCAGATGCTCAACCAACTGAGCCACCCAGGTACCCCCAGACTGCATTGTCTTTAATTATGAATGACAACAGCTCTGGGAGAGGATTCCATGCCACCAGTGATGATATTTGTTTCAAGATGTGCTTATACTAAAGTCAGCACAGAGATGATGAACACAGGGGAACACAATGGCTACATAATACATCTTGGTCATTCAAAGGAACAGCAAGTTTTCCAGGGAACAGTATGAAATATCTTTACTGCTAAAGTTCCTTCTGATGGTACTTTTCGGCTTTGATTCTAATAAACAAAAAACATTCCTCCTAAGCACTAAAGTTAGTATTTAACTTAAGTGCCAACTTAAGCTTAACCATAATATGAAAATTTCAGAGGCCTTCTATGGATATTGAAATCCCTTTCCATTAATGCATTTTTCCTGGAGTACTTGCACACCAGCAGTGGGACAAGAGTTTCAGCATGCGGCCTTCAGGCCTCCACGTCCGCCATGAATCCAGTTGCCCACTAGCACCAGTACTCCCTAGCCCTTGTTTTGTGCCTTTCCAAAAATAGTTGCCCAAGATTTCCTTGCTGCCTTCCAGTAACTTTGACACACGGGTATTCCTCCCCTAGCATGGGCGTGCACTGCAACTCACCCATCATTAGACCTATCTCACCCTGGTTGTGCTGTGAGCTCGACTGCATTCATCTGTGTACCTCTAGTGCCTAAGACCATGGGTGATACAACCTTTCTTGAAGGTAGTCAGAAGAAGAAAGGAAGGACAAGATTGTAGATACATAATGTCTGGTTTACAGACAAACACAGAAAACTTGAGTGGCCTCACCTTGGTGGCTACACAGTTGCAGATAAGCAGACTCAGCTGTAATCTCAAGCTTGCTGACCCACAGTTCCAGGATATGCATCCCAAACTCTGCGGCCAACAGCATTTGGGTGGTGGGAGAAGTCGGCCTCCGGCCTAGTCCCAGGCAGAGAGAATCGGAAGTTCACTGGACTTCCTGTTCCATATTCTCTATGACTTTTCCTAGGCAGAAGGAATGAGTCTTTCCAGTCTTTGCCTTGCACGTATCTCCTCTCCCAGGCATCGCCCTTAAATCATTTGTTGTTTGTGAATCCCTCACAAAGCTCTTCAGTGCCCCACCATCAGGACTTAGCATTCAGGCAGTGCTCAGCAAATGGATGAATGAGGAAACAGGAAAGAGGAAGCAGAGGTGAACAAAAAGTATACCTTTATTTATCCAGCAAGTCAGTGAGACAACAGCCAAGCCACTATGTTATGAAATAATACTGCCAAGGAAATCAGGGGGAGAAGTCTCACAAGGGGTTTTTTTAGAGCAAAGCATACATCTAAGCTACTGCTATACGCTATTTCATTGTTAAATATGTTTTGAGAAGAGAACAAAAGCAGAGATACGGAGAACACAGCCTCTGAAATACACAGGAAATGGTAATGCGTTTTCTACCAATGGAAAAGGTGATGGAGCTGAAGCCTCTAAACCAATTCTCCTTCCTTCTATCCATTGACACTTAGATCACAGGGGAACAGGTTAATATCCATAGGGTTCCTGAGAGGAGACACAATGCCAAGTTCTGCAAACATGAATGCATAGGCTTTGACCAACTTCGTGGTTTCCAGGCCCTGGGATTTCAGAGCCTATAAAATCCCATGGAGAGAAAAACCAGGCTTCTGATAAAAGGTTAAATAAACATGATTTACTTTTCCCAAAAGAAGTATTTTATCACTGCAGTTAAATTTTGTATTAATTCAAAAAATTAGGAAGGACTTGATCTCAGAAGAAAACAAGATTTTTTTTTTTTTTTAAGTTCCATAAATTTGGCTTTGTGAAAAAAAATCACTGACCTCAGTTTCCTATCGCATTGCAGACTGGTGCACACCTCATCAGGGACCTGTGCCAGTCCACCATCCACAGCCGGGTGCTAATTTACAAACGGGCATTAGGGAATTAACACCCTAGATCGTCACACCCCAGGGCTTTAAAAGGAGGGGATATTGAGCTTGGGGCAAACAGAAGCAACACACGCAATGGGGAGTAAATCAGTGATGAAGACCGTGAATTGATGGGGTTCATTTTCCTTAGAGTATTAGAGATGAACGCTCTAATAATTGAGCATGTGAATGACAGGTCTGTGAAAGGTGGGGTGGCAACAACAGGCTCTCTGTGTAGCTCCGTGGTGCACTAGACCTACACCAGGATCAACCAGGGCCCCATTCTCAAACCTCATGCTCAGTCTGTCCCCATAAGCATTGAGCCTGTGGCAGAGACAAGAGAGCCTCAATTACCCCAGGACAGTGAGTCATTGATGTTCTAATGACAGAAACTGAAACAAGACTAGTGAGAACTTGCATTTCCAGAAAATGGGAGAGATAGCCATGAAAACCAGAAATTCAATATCTTTTTGGTTCTTTAAACATGCCAAGCTTGGTCCCTATAGAGCTTATGCATTTATAGTTCCCTCTTCCTGAAGCGGTAACACCCCACCTCCAAGGAATCAGTTTCTGGACATTCTAATCTCAATTTAAATGCTGCCTCCTCAGAGAGGTCTTCGGACCTCACTTTCTGAAACAGGCCCTGAGACACTTATTCCCACCTCACTCTATTTTGTTTCTCTGCATAGCACCTATCACTACTTGATATCTTTTATCACTTCTTTATTTTTTTATTGTGGGTCTCTGTCCATTAGAATGTAAGTTCCATGAGGACAAGAATTTTGTCTGAATCATCACCATCCTTTCAGTCCCCGGAGCCTGGGACAAAGTATGTTTAATAGTCGATGGTCAATCAATATTTGCTGAACAAAATGATCATCTACTCTAGCATAATCTTCCTTTTACAGACAAAGAAGAGAGATTCAGAAAGGCAACACTATCTCAACACACATCTATTTGATGGCAAAAGAAACGGGAAGAAAGAAGGAAGAGAGGCAGGGAGAAAGAAAGACCAGTCACTTAGTTTCTAGGCACATGTTCTTTTCCATGGTTTTGTATTTGTTTTACTCTGATTTCAACTGTATATTTAGGAAATAGATACAACAGAAATAAAATGGAAGTGTAAAGTGGGCAGGGAAGTATTTACAATATAATTTGACCAAGGCCTTAATCCTGTGAGATTTTTCTACCTTTCAAGTTGTGATGAAAGGTGACAAATAGGCATAATCACCTACATAGTTGAAATTAAGGGGCCATGATGAAATACCTTGCCTTAAACACGTCTTCATAAGCAAGCTAGAGTGTCTGTAAATGATTCCATTAAAAAGCTATTCCTTAGGATTGACACATTGACTTCTTAAACATTTCCTGTCAATAGCGAATTCACCCTGGACACTGTTAGCTGATTAAACCGACACCATTCTCACCTCCCTTCTCTCCTGTACTGTTTAGAGGCTGGAAAATCTATACATTTATGCTCCTAGTATTCCTGGGAACCAGAGGGGATCAGAAAACAAAGATCTAGCCAATGAAACATAAGTCCATGGAGATCTTTGAGGAAATTTTCCGCTCTTCTAATAATGGGTTAGACATTGAAGCTTTCTTCCTTTCCTCACTTCTTTCTGCCTTGAACATGTACTTGATGTCTGGAACTTCAGCAGCCATCTTGAAATCAGGAGGAAAATATCAATGAGCTCTCAGAGATACGAGCATGACATCACTGAGCCACTGAAACACCACCAGCAGCTGCCTGACTCCAGAGTGTTTCATATGAGAGAACATTAATTTTCATTTGCATAAGCCACAGTTGGGATAATGCACAGTTAATGTGTTCTTCTGTCCACACAGCTAAAATAATTTCTTTGTGACCCCAAATTTAAAATCACCTGAATTCATTTGCAGGCAACAAGCCAGGGGGCTAAATAACCCAGCCTCACTCTTCCCTCTGCCTTCACTCTCCTCCCAGCTCCCCAGAAGCCAGTCTGCAGGGGCCCAGAGCTTTCTCTTTCCCAGAGAAAGATGGGAGGTGGATCCATAGATACAAACAGAAAAAGCCAGGACAACCAGTAGTTTTCAGGCTTCTTTTCTTAGCAACAAAATCCTTCCATCAAATGAAACTAAATACCCAATGCCAATACACAAGTCCGCTGAGAAGAGAGCTTGGTCAGCACAGGAAGAGCCAGTGTGCGGTGCTCTCTCTACCATCCTGTTATCCTACCTCCAAACCTTCCTCTGCCACCAAAGTCACTTCTCCTGAACTCCAGGCAGCCTTGAAAAATAAACTTACACACCGCCAATTTATAGGATTTTCAGGTGAATACTGGACATCCTTCAGTTAAATTTGGATCACAAATAAACAAAGAACATTACTGCACTGGATCTATGGAGACTAGAATTGTATCTGTTGTACATGTGATGTTAAAATTTAACTGGACATCCAGTTATTTTATTTGGGAAATCTGTCAACTCTTCTAATTTATAACGTTACATAGCAGAGATCTGAAGGGACAGGAGAGAGAAGAGTTGAGTTTTTATAAAGGGGACAAATATATAAATAGCATGGACATAAAGCCTAGATAGAGATGGTAAAAGTAGAAGAGAAACACACACAAAGGTAACCTAAAAAAGCTTGAAAATGGAATTTATCTAGTTCATGATTTTTGTTCAAGACTGACTACAGTTCCTTTTCCCCCTAAACTCCATCCTTCTTGCATTTCCAAATGTCCCAAGTATAGTCCATTTGCTCTTTTAAAAGTTGAGGATACCAAGACACCCATCGGGAGGAGGAAGAGGGACACGAAGCATTGCCATCGACGATGTCCTCAAATCCTGGCTTCTCGACTCCCAATCTGGGACATTTGGCAGTTTTCACAGGCAGAAAATGTTCTTCATCCAATTAAATAAAATGAAGCAGAAGCCAGGTGGAATGCTTCCAGTAAAATACTTGCTCCTCTTATCTTCTTGTTCACACCCTTCCCCTCATTATCACAACAGAGCACATCAAGCGCACTCTCTGTTTCTAATGAAGATGTTCCCACTGTATTCCTAATGAAAATAACGCACAGATAATAGCCTCTTTCCTTTATGAACGATATGAGTGACACAGAAGGTGCCTGGAAAACCTGGCACGCTGGTCACTTCCCCTCATGAATTCCTGGTTATAGTGAAGGGAGAGGGACACCAAGTATTTAAAAATCCCCTTGTTAGAAACTCAGTTCAGTAGACATCCTGTGTGGTCGCAACTGATGCAATTTTTTTAGAGCCATAGAGAAGTCATATTCAGCGACTGGTTAGAAGCTACACAGAAACACACCATCCAAACAGGGTATCAAAATCTGTACCTTTTGGGATACCTAATTGGCCCAGCTCGTCAGGTTGAAAACCAAAGCAAAGATGGATTGCATTGCTTCAAAAAAGGGAAACATATTGGAACAAACAACGAAAAGTGTTGCTCATATTTATGAGTAATGTGGTTTATTATAAGAAAAGCCAAGCCTGAAATACTAAGTGACTGATATTTGTGAAACAAAATGTTACCTGCTCAGGAAAACAGAAGAAAACTCCTTATAGGATTAATGATTCATTTACAAGTACATTTTTTTTTAATTCAATGATGGTGAAGATTGGGACATATGTGGGAGGTGGAAACACGTGAAGCCATCTCCATTCTAGCCTATTTTTAGAATCAGAGATGAAATCACTCAGGGAAATGGGAAAAAGCCAGAGTACATCATTTGGCTTTGCCTTGACTCCTGGTTCAATGACTAGACGACCACGCTGTACTGTTCCAGGTTATTAGAGATTACACTCCTCCAAATGGACTTTGAAATATTTTTCCTGATGCTACACGATAACCGCTTCAGAATAAATATTAAAAATCTGATTATTTGATATTTGGAGATTTTGGAGATCTGTGTGTGTGTGTGTGTGTGTGTGTGTGAATGTGTATACACGTGTATATACACACGTATATATAAAATCTCTTATAGATATGTATGTATAAATATAATACATACAATATCTAATATATCTATAAATAATATAGATAGGTATTTATGAAATATAAAGTATTTATAAAATATAAGATATCCAGTTTCTCCAAAGCAGATGATAGCTAGCTAGCTAGATGTATCTGCTTCTAAAGAAACACTCTTGATCTGATGGTAGAGAGGACTCTCAAAATTCCTAAATAATAAGAAATTTTAAGTTGTGACAGCTACCTCATATTAACGGATCCACCTGCCAAGTCCATTTGGCTTTTTAGTGTCCTTAACGTGAAAAAAGATTTTCTCTGTTTTTATTTTAGTACATGTATTTCTATTCCAAAATAGATACAGTTTAGTGAAACTAACTTCCTGTGCCCTGCTGGGGGTCTGTGTGATGAGAACTATTTTACCCAAACTTAACACAATTACCCTGCTGCTGGTCATGCAAGGCTGGAGTAAACAAAAACATTAAGGGGAGTTAGGATGTTATTAGCCAAGTGTTTTCCTCCATTTCTGGCTATGCATTGAGGCAGCTACCCAACCTGAAAAAGATCAAATGTGTTCAGGCACATTTCTTAAACCAGCAGACATCAACATTCAATGACTTAAAAGTCATTTTCCTTGATATCACTTTTGGATTAAAAAAAACAAAACAAGGAGTTCTACTTTTATCATGAAGTACTATTACATACACAGCACCATATCATTGATTGTATCGACTTGACAGAATTAGGCTAGATCTATACACCATCTTTTTAAAAGAGTGGTAAAAATGCCTGCAATTTATTTGATATTACCATAACGGTAAATATCTGATTCATTTATTTTCTTATGGAATTCATTCAACAAATATTAATGAGTTGCCTACTAATGTGTGAACTATTGTGCAAGGCCCTTGGGAGATTCAAGAATGAAATTTCTATTAATGAGCACATCTGTACTTTTACAGAATATTGACCTTCACATATGTTTGATTTTTTTTCAACATTCCCAGGGTGCCTACTATGTGTTACTCCCAAGCAAACTGAGGCATCGAAAAATTCTAGAGTTCCTTTTGCATTATGAAATGAACATGCACTTAAGCTCTGGCACCTCCCAGTTACCCCCAGAACTAGCAGGCGGTATACCTGCAGTCCCCTTCTCCAGCTTTCACGACAGTTTTGAGAGCACCTAACTCCCATTCTGCTTAAGATATTTGGAGCAGGTCATTTTTTTTTTTTTTTGCAAATGAATTCTGACTGATGCAAGTGCATTTTCCTGATTTAAAACCTATGAATGAAATACGTGGCAATCCTCTGTTTCATTAACCAGAATGTCATATAACTGAAAATGCTGAACAAAAGCATTTAGTCTTTCCTGTGTCACACAGGGTCTCCATTTTGGATATTTTGGAGATACAGAGAGATAGATCTCCAAAATACAGAAAATCTCCAAAATAGATAGATAGATAGATAGATAGATAGATAGATAGTTAGATAAGTAGATAGATAGATAGATAGATAGATAGATAGATAGATAGATAGATAGATAGGGTAGATACATAGAGGAGGCTTTAGGGCTGCTGCAGATCCCACTATATTCACCCTGAATCTTGCCTTGACCTTGCAGCCAGTCAGCCTCCTCCTTTCATACAAATTGTATGAGGAGTGAGTGGCCTGTCTTTTCCCGAGTCTCTACTAGGAAGTGCTATCTCCCCGACCCACTTCCCCAAATTTCCAACACAATTTTTATTATGGAATTTACTATCATTATATCTGACACAAAGTAGGATGCAAAAAAGAGATAAAGTACCATAGCTCTTGAGTTATTTGGAGACTCATCCGTATCGTAGTATGTATCAACAGTGCATTTCTTTTTACCGCGCAGTAGTTTCCTATTACGTGCATATACCACAATTTGTTTACACTTCAGCCGTTGATGAACATTGGAATTGTTTCCAGTTTGGGGTTATTACAAATAAAGCTGCTGTAAACATTTGTCTACAAGTCTTTGTCATTTCTCCAGGGTGAATACCTAGAAGCAGAATGCCTGAATCATATGGTAGATGTGTGTTTAAGTTTTAAGAAACTTCCAAAACATTTTTCAAAGTGGTTGCACCATTTTCCAGTCCCACTGGCAGGTGTATAAGAATTCCAGTTGCTCCACATCTTCATCGATATTTGGTTTGGTCAGACTTTTTAACTGATGTCACTCTTGACACTTGTGTGGTAGTACCTCATTGTGGTTTCGATTTGCATTTCCCAAATGACAAATGAGGCTGAATATGTTTTCATGGGCATAATAAAAATCTATATACCTTCTTTGATGAAGTATCTGTGCAACTATTCACCAATTTTTTTTAAAAGAGAGAGAGAGAGAGAAGGGGAGGGGCAGAGAGGATCCAAAGCAGGCTGTGCACTGACAGTAGAGAGCCTGATGTGGGGCTTGAACTTATCAAACATGAAATCATGACCTGAGCCAAAGTTAGATGCTTAATGGATTGAGCCACTCAGGTGCCCCAAGAAAGATGCCAATTTTTTAATTGAAGTGTTTATCACCTGTAACTTTTGAGGCTCCATTGTATATTCTGGATACAAATCCACTATCAGACATGAAGTTTTGCAAATACTAAGTGAAATATAATTTATATGAAATCATAAATATTTTCTCCCATTATGTGGCTTATCTTTTTACTCTCTAACAGTATCTTTTGAACAGCAGTTTTTTTTAACTTTTTTAATGTTTTTATTTATTTTTGAGAGACAGAGAGAGAGAGCTCAAGCGGGGGAGGGGGGGTGGCAGAGACAGACACACAGAATCCAAAGCAGGCTCCAATCTCTGAGCTGTCAGCACGGAGCCTGACGCAGGACTCGAACCCTCAAACCATGAGATCCTGACCTGAGCCGAAGTCGGAGGCTTACCCGACTAGCCACCCAGGCGCCCACAACAGCAGAAGTTCTTAATTTTGATAAAGCCCAACTATTAAAACTGTAGGTTGACAGCTTTTTTCCCTTTAGTACATTAGGGATGTGCTTCATTGTCTTCTGATGTGCATTTTTTCTCATGAGAATCAACTATAATCTTTATCTTTCTTTCTCTGTACATAACTTGTCTTTACTCAGTTTGCTTTTAATATTTTCTTATTATCACAAGTTCTAAGCAATTTGGTGTCATTTCTTCATGCTTCTTGGGCTTGGGATTCATTGAGCTTCTTACATCTGAGGGTTTATAGTTTTCATCAAACCTAGAAATTTTTCAGCCATTATTTCTTCAAATAATTTCTCTTCTTCTCCCCTCTCACCTAAACATATCTTATGCCACTTGAGGTTTTTTCCTACTCTATGCCCTCCTTGTCTCTATTTAACATATTCCATCTCTCTTCCTGCTTTTTAAACATATGGAATAGAGTTATAACAAGTACCTACTAATTCTATCATCTGTGTCATTTGTGGCTCTATTTTCAAAGACCGACTTTTCACTATGGGTGGTTGTTGGATCTTTTTGTGTTTGTTTTTGTTGGTTTGTTTTGGGATTTTGTGGGTTTCTTTGTTTTTTACTTTTTGGATTTCTTTTCTTTTCTTTTCTTTTCTTTTCTTTTCTTTTCTTTTCTTTTCTTTTCTTCTTCTTTGAATGCCTAGTAATCTTTATTAACTGCCACTCATGAATTTCATCTTGTTGGGTACTGGATCTTTTTGTATTTCTGTAAAAATTCTTGAGCTTCTGGGGCCCCTGGGTGCTTCAGTCAGTTGAACATCCAACTTTGACTCAGGTCATGATCTCGCGGTTCACCTTTTGAGGTGACAGCTCAGAGCCTGGAGCCTGCGTTAGGCTCTGTGCTGACAGCTCAGAGCCTGGAGCCTGCTTTGGATTCTGTGTCTCCCTCTGTGTCTGCATCACCCCCCGACACACACTCTCTCTCTCTCTCTCTCTCTCTCTCTCTCTCTCTCTCTCTCAAATGTAAATATTAAAAATTTGGGGGCGGGGGCGCCTGGGTGGCCCAGTTGGTTAAGGGTCCGACTTTGACTCAGGTCATGATCCCGCCATTCGTGAGTTCAAGCCCCACATCAGGCTCTGTGCTGACAGCTTGGAGGTTGGATGCTTTGGATTCTGTGTCTCCCTGTCTCTCTGCCCCTTGCCCACTCGCTCTCTCTCTCTCTCTGTCTTAAAAATAAATAAGCGTTAAATTTTTTTTTTTTTTTTGCATTCTTGAACTTCTAGGGATTCAGTAAAGTGAAAGATTTCACAGTTAAGTAAAAAGTTTCATCCTTTTGGGTCTTGTTTTCAACCTTTGTGAGGTAGGATCAGAGCAGCATTTAGTCTAAGGCTGATTTTGTCCCGATACTGACTCAATGCCCCCATGAATACGAGGTTCTACACCCTGGTTTTGGTGAACAGGAACTATACCAAGCTCTGCAGGAGCTCTGAGGACTGTCCCCTTTACCCTTACCTCGGAGTAAGGATAACAGCCTCACACTGTTTGCTCATAGGCACAGACTGGCCAGGACTCAGCTAGAGACTCAAGGACCTTCTGCAAATCTCTAGTATTTGTCCTCTCTCTCTCTGCAGCAATCTCCTATCTCCTGTCCTGTGAACTCCAACCACAGTGGCCTCCTCAGACCCCCAACTCCATCTACGGAACTCAGGGAGACTGTCCTCCGTGTATCCCCCCCGGAGGCTGCACCAAAGCAGTAAGCTGAGGCAATTATCAGCTCGCCCCACTTGTTTCCTGTGTCTCAGACGGCACTGTCTGTTGCCCGATTTCTAAGGTCTTGAAAACTATTGTTGCAGATATTTTGCCTAGTTTTAAGTTGTTTCATGCAGGGTAGAAAGTCTAAGGATTTTCATCTTGGCTAAAACCGGAACTCCTTATATTCTCCAATCCATTTGCCTCATGCATTCGTGTGCCTTTGTATTGTTTTAAATATATTAAAGTTATCTTCACCCGTAATTGCTTAGATCATCCCCCACTGAGGGGCTAACAATTAGAATTATAGATCTGGTGGGATTAAGAGATCTTAGACACTGTTAGTCAAAGTTAATCTTTACACATGTGCAGAAAATGAAGAGCAGACAGTTTAAGTGAATTCCCTGAGGTCACACAGCTGCTCAAAGGCAGTGGAGCCAATAATAAACCTCAGGCCAATTAGACTTGGCCTTGCACTCTTCTGAAACCTGTATGATGTGACTAGTTTCTTTTTCTTCTGTCAGAAAAGCTGCCATTTGGGCAGCAGCAGGCTCCAGATTTATAGTCTAAGATGCGATCACTGACTAATTCTGGTTTTAGTCTAATTTAAAAATGTATAAATTCTCTGTCTCTAATGTGAGATAAAGATTCTTAGCCCTGGTGGAGAGGAAAGGGGTCCTACCATTTACAGGGAAAATTGTGGGGGCGCCTGGGTGGCTTAGTCGGTTAAGCGTCCAACTTCAGCTCAGGTCATGATCTCGCGGTCCTGAGTTCAAGCCCCGCGTCAGGCTCTGTGCTGACAGCTCTGAGCCTGGAGCCTGTTTCACATTCTGTGTCTCCCTCTCTCTCTGACCCTCCCCTGTTCATGCTCTGTCTCTGTCTCGTTCTCTCTCTCTCTCTCAAAAATAAATAAACATTAAAATTTTTTTAATAAAGGGAAAATTGTGAAGGCAGAGGACTGAGTGTGGGTGATTATGTGTCCCAAGACCCTGTACCATAGCTATGGAAAGCTTTTAGAACCACCAGCCCCTCTTTTGCAATCTGAGTGCTTATCTTTATTAATCCCAGCTTGTCCTAGACATCTCTGACCTTGTCAGCTTGGTCTTTGCCACCAGCAAAGTAATATGAATTAACACGACTAAATAGTCTGAAAGAGACAAAGTCTTCATTCCTATTAAGAACTTTTTGGGGAGAATGGCAACAATTTTTTTTCTCTGCGAGCATAATTTTATAAAGACAACGGCCTCAATCCATGAATTGTCTTCTGGAAAATTTCTGATATCACAAGAGATTTTACTTTCTGGCGTATTTCCTTTGGAATATTTCATTTGACAATGATGATTTTTTTCCCTTATATAAAGTGATTTAATATGTATTTTCTTCAGATTAATAGAGGATTTTTAGCATACAAACTATATCAAATAATATACACCGGGAAGAAATTTTTATCTCCTTATGCATTGAGAAACCTGATTTTGTATGCTTATTCCACATTATCTTGCACAAGTTCCTTTATCTCATGTAAAGTTAATTTAATTTTCAGTTAACTTAAGCTTCAGTAAATGGTAATTCCCACTTGCTCAAAGGAAATGTCTTGAGAATCAGAAAGTTATGGTTAGAACAAGGCTGCCATAAAAATGTGAGGCATATAGGAAAACGAGTATAAGGAGCCTCTGATAGAACTTACATAATATGCCCATTCTTTGGGACTTATAATTTACACAGTAGATAAACTCAATATTAAAAGTTGAGTACCAAGTGTATATAGAAGGTTTCATTTATTTGTGAAGATGATTTTATTTGTGAAGATGTTATTTAGCCCTATTCTTTGTGAAATTTTGCTGAAGCACTATCCTGTATATAAGTAGCCTGCTCTCAACTAACGGGTTTTAATTTATGAGCAATGTCTCCTCACTGGAGCAGTTTTAGCTGTATCTGTCCGGAAAGGGGCAATTATGTGGACCAGTTTGACTGCATTCTACTCATGGAGGACATTACCAGTAGCTGTTCCCAAGGCTCCAACCAATATTATGACTCTATGGCAATACAGCTTATAAAATTAAAGGAGAAGGCTATAATCCCTTCTAAATAGTTTGTGCAAAACAAGAATTAGTCTATGTTTTGCTCAAATAACCACTAAAAAATCACATAATAAAAGTTAACAACATCGTTTAAAAGTGGGATATATAAATACATGTATACACACATACATATAAAGTACTATCAGGCAGGGGCGCCTGGGTGGCGCAGTCGGTTAAACGTCCGACTTCAGCCAGGTCACGATCTCGCGGTCCGTGAGTTCGAGCCCCGCGTCAGGCTCTGGGCTGATGGCTCAGAGCCTGGAGCCTGTTTCCGATTCTGTGTCTCCCTCTCTCTCTGCCCCTCCCCCGTTCATGCTCTGTCTCTCTCTGTCCCAAAAATAAATAAACGTTGAAAAAAAAAAAATTAAAAAAAAAAAAAAAAAAAAGTACTATCAGGCATATTGTAAATAGTTCTGAAATATTGTTAGAACGGTAACAAAGGACAACCAAAGCATTAATAGGTGGAAAATCCACAGGCCTGGGATGAATCAGACTCACTATCCAACTCTCGGTGTATCCTTTACTAGTCACCTGTCCTTGAGTAAGTCACTTCTCCTTAGTGCACGTTTCCTCATCTGTAAAATGGTAATTCTAGTGTCTTTCAGAGATGTTGTGAAGTTTAGAGCTCACACAGAGCAGAGTGTCGTCTCAAGAGGCTCCTTAGAACACCATGCAACAGCCTTCTGGGGCCCTACTTCAACTGCTGGACATGCCCAAGCAGGCACATTTTTTTAGGACTATTTTCTTAGGTGTGCCTGGGTGGCTCAGTCGGTTAAGCATCCGACTCTGACTCAGGCCATTATCTCGAGGTTTGTGGGTTTGAGCCCCGCATCAGGCTCTCTGCTGTTAGCGCAGAGCCTGCTTTGGATCCTCTGTCACCCTCTCTCCCCTCCCCCACTCACACTCTCTCTCAAAAATAAGCATTAAAAAAATGTATCTAAATAAAATGTTCCCCATACCTACCATTGTCCTATATAATTCATCTTGATTAAAGACCTATTAAAAAAAAAAAGACTTTATTTTCTTAGGGCAGTTTTTTTCTCTCTCTTTTTTTTGAAGTTTATTTATTTAGTTTGAGAGAGAGAGAGAGAGAGAGAGAGAGAGAGAGAGAACACGCACGAGCAAAAGGGGCAGAGAGAGTGAGAGAGGGAGAATCCCAAGCAGGCACTGCACTGTCAGTGAGGAGCTGATGCAGGGGTTTGAACGCACTAACTATGAAATCATGACCTGAGCTGGAATCAAGAGTCAGATGCCTAACCGACTGAGCCACCCAGATGCCGCTCTTAGAGCAGTTTTAAGTTCACAACAAAACCGAGCAGAAGGTAGACATTTCCTAACACCTCCTGCCCCAAACATGAATAACCTCCCCTGTTACCAACAATACTCACCAGAATGATACATTTGTTACCAAGGACGAACTTATCTTGATTGACACGTCATAATCACCCAAAGTTTATAGTTTACCTTGTGTTCACTCTTGGGGTTATACATTCTACAGATTAGGGCAAATGTATAATAATATATATTCATCATTAAAACATCATACAGAGTATTTTCTCCACCCTACACATCTTCTGTGCTCTGCCTCTTCATCTCTTCCTTCCTTCTTACCCCCTGGCAATCACTGATGCTTTTATTGTCTCCAGAGCTTTGCCTTTTCCAGAATGTCAGAGTTGGAATCATATAGCATGTAGGCTAATTGGCTTCTTTCGCCCAGTAATATGCATTGATGGTTCTTCCATGTTTTCTAACGGCCTGATAGCTCATTGTTTTTAGTGTTGAATAATATCCCATTGTCTAAACATACCACAGTTCATCCGTTCGCCTACTTAGGGACATCTTGGTTTCTTCCAAGTTTTGGCTGAATAAGGAACAAAGCTGCTATAAACCTCTGTGTTCAAGCTTTCATGTGGACCTGTCTCCAACTCCTTTGGGTAAATAACAACAAGCATTATTGTTACACTGTATGGTAAGAGTGCGTTTAGCATTGTAAGAATCAATGGGCTGTCTTCTAAATTGGCTGTACCATTTTGCATTCCCACTGGTGTTCCCATTGTCACTGGAATGTGATGTTGTCAGTGTTCTGGATTTTGGCCATTCTAATAGGTGTGTAGCAGTATCTCATCGTTGCTTTAGTTTGCATTTCCTTGATGATGTACGGTGTGGAGCATCTTTTCATATGCTTATTTGCCATCTGTATATCTTCTTCGGTGGGATGTCTGCTAAGGTCTTTGTCCCATTTCTCAATCAGGTTGTTTGTTTTCTTATTGTTGAGTTTTAAGAATGTTTTGGATGGTTTGGATGACAGTCCTTTCTCAAATGTGTCTTTTGCACATATTTTCTCCAAGTCTGTGCCTTGTCTTTTTCATTCTTTTGACATTGTCATTCATAGTGCATTTCTTTCATGTATGGTGCCTTTGTTTTTTTATCTAAAAAGGCATTGCCACAGGGCACCTGGGTGGCTCAGTTGGTTAAGCGACTAACTCTGGCTCAGGTCATGATCTCAAGGTTCATGGGTTTGAACCTTGTGTCGGTCTCTGTGTCCAGGCTGACAGCTCAGAGCCTGGAACCTGCTTCAGATTCGGTGTCTCCCTCTCTCTCTCTCTCTCTGCCCCTTCCCCACGCACTCGTGTGCATGCTCTCTTTCTCAAAAATGAATAAACATTAAAAAAATGTAAATAAATAAATGAAAAGGCATCACCACACTCAAGGTCATCTAGGTTTTCTCTTTTGTTACCTTCTAGAGGTTTTATAATCGTGCATTTTACATTTAGGCGTATGATCCATTCTGAATTATTTTTTGTGAAAAACAAAAGATCTGGGTCTAGACTCATTTTTGTGTGGATGTCCAGTTGTTCCAGCCTGATTTAGTGAAGACACTACTTTTGCTCTGTTGTATTGCCTTTGCTCTTTCGTCAAAGATAAGGGACTATATTTAATAGGGTCTGTTTCTAGGCTCTCTATTCTGTTTTAATGATCTATTTGTCTATTCTTTCATCAATGCCATGCTGCCATGATTACTATACCTTTATAGTAATTCTTGAAACTGGATAGTATCATCCTCCAACTGTGTTCTTCTCCTTCAATATTGTATTGGCTATTCTGGGTCTTTGACTCAAAATATAAACTTTAGAATCAATTTGTCTATATCCACAAAATAACTTGCTGGGGTTTTGATTAGGATTGCATTAAATACATAGATCAAGGTGGAGAGAACTGACATTTTGACAATGTTGAGTTTTCCCATCCACAAAATGGAATATCATTTTATTTATTTAGTTACTTTTTAATTTTGTTCATAAGTGTTTTGCAGTTATCCTCATATAGATCTCACACATATTTTCTCAGATCTTTACCTAAATATTGTATTTTAGGAGCTGCTAATATAAATAGTATTGTTTTCATTTTAAATTCCACTTGTTCATGGATGGTATACAGAAAAATAATTGACTTTTGTATCCTGAAACCTTGCTTTAACACTTTCTAGTTCTAGGAGATTTTTGTTGTTGTTGTTGTTGACTCTTTTAGATTTTCTACATAAATGATCATATCATCTCTGAACAAAGACAATTTTTTGTCTTTCTTCCAAATCTGTATAACTTTTGTTTCCTTTTCTTGCCTTATTGCATTAGCAAGAACTTTCAGTTGATGATGTTGACAAGGAGTAGTTAAGAGGGGACATCCTTGCTTTATACTTGATCTTGGGAGGAAATCTTCAAGTTTCATACCATTAAGTATGATGTTAGTTATTAGTTTTTTTGTAGTCTTCATCAAGTTGAAAAAGTTCCCCTACTATTCCTAGTTTACTGAGTTTTTTCATGAATGGGTGTTAGAATTTTATATCAATGAAAAACATATTCCAGTACTGCCCTGATCCCTGGAGGCATTCTAATGTAAAAAGAGAAAGAGAATAGCCATAGTATCACCTTGAAATTAAAAAAAGTTTTAGAAATTTTTAGTTAAGCATGGGGAATTGAACAGTCACATTTCTCTCTGTTCCCTCCAAAACCCCAACCAAAATGATAGAAAAGTATTTCTTTAAGTGAAGTAAGTCATTATAGTATGAACCAAGACAAGATCTGACAGCAGCCCAAGAGACATCAATAATATGACAGAAGCTTCAAAGCAGAAGGGTAAGTACCAACTCACTTCACAGAGAGGATAAAGTCAAAACCTAAGTGCCTACAGGAGGAGAAATCAGCAAGAAGTAAGCCAGTTAGCTCCACAGAACTTCAGAAACACTGAAGACTGCAGCTATTGAAAACATAAGAGGGTCTAAGTTGTTTTAAGGAACACTTAAATTCCTGGATCTCTTCCACCCTTCTCTACCACAACTATCATGGTGTGGGAACTTCTCCTCTCCCATGGCCCACAGTCCTCAAAAAAACTAAAAGGTTCTGAATAAAGGAACATTTGGCAAGCCAAAAGCATAGCTGAAGAATGTTGATGAAAATAGAGGAATCAAGTGAAAGCTACCTACTGAAAATTAAGCCCCCTCCACCCCTTCCTTGTTTTATTCTATTGGTCAAAAGGATATATTGCCAGTCCAAATTAAGTTACTAATCAAGAGTTATGTTATAATGAGCGTGTCTTCCACAAAACTAAAGATTTCCCTACCAAACATGAAATGATGTAATGAGCCTTTTGTATATCATTTACATTTTCAAGTAATTATTCTGATTATAACTTAAACTTCTCTTATTACATCAGCTTCTCCTGAGGCAGTCCTCTAGAATCCTATCTCCTGTTGACGTTAGTGATTAGGAGGCCATGGGAGGTGAGCAAGAAGCAAACAGATCTTCTCTACTCTGAAAAAAATTGTACAACAGGAGGAATAGAGATCTCATTCCTTTGGTGAAGGGTCAACAAGAAGGCCTTTAAAAAAATCTGTTAAAATGTTTCTGGGTATTATGTTAGCTATGAGTGCTTTTGATGTTGTTGTTTTGTTTTGTTTTTTACTATTCAGAAAATTTGCACACTATAATACTTCCATTTGGTAATCACTCTTTAATTTTCCAAGCAAGTCCCAATATATTCAATATACTTACTATTTACTATGCCTTATCTAGTATATCCCATTTTATTTTATTCTCCATTCAACTTTGTAGAATGTAGTTTTACAAAGGGGCTTTATGCTGCTGTAATTTGCTACTGTTGTCTGCATTTATTTCTTTAATGACATAAAATTGAAAAGCTGGCAAAGTAACAAGTTAGTACATAATTTAGAAAATTTCTTTGGAAAAATAACCTTCTGGAAATATTCAGAATGATTTGTTATTAAAATGTTATCAGAGCACATAAGCCTTCTTAATTTACAGAACAATAGCCATGCAGTCATAGAGACAAAGCATTTCCTCAATAAAACATCCAGTCTCAGCTCCTAACCCCAGAACATATAGACTTGGAAATGACCTTGGCAAATCTCCTTCAAACTTAACTTGCTTCTTCTGATTGTACTGTTAAAAATACGTAAAGGAGCAACCAATTACAAAATGCACTTGGAATATTGTATTAACACTAGTTCAATTGTCTCAACATTAAAAGAGCTGAAATAAACTCTTTCCACATGGCAAAATTTTAACCTTAAAGTTTATTTAATAAACTTGATGTTGGAATAAAATGGAACTAGTACAAAACCATAATAGAAGTGTTGATGATTCATTAATGGCATCTAAGTTTTAGATATACTCTTAATTTTACAAACCTTTCAATAAGCAGATGAAGCTAATGCACATAAATTCGGCAGACATTCAGTTAAAGTTACCATGTTGATATAACAGATAACCAAAACACTAAATCAATATAACGCACTTTTTTTGCTTAAATGAGAATCTTCAAGGACATAGCTTAGGACTATATTGTTCTCAATATAGTAGTTACTAACATAAAACCAAATGTCATTGTCAGATTTATCCAGCATTTAATAGCTGAAAGTCATGTAATGCTCTATTCCTAAAGGTTCAGTTCCATCATGCTCCACCAATCTTGGCCAGAGAAGTTGTGTTGACCAGCATTCTCCAGAGACACAGAAACAATAAGAAGGAAGGGAGGGGAGGGGAAGGAAAGGGGAGGAGGAAAAAGGGGGAAAGGAAGGGAGCAGAGGGAAGAGGAGGGGAGGGAGGGAGGGTAGAGGGAGGGAGGGAGGGAGGAAGGAAGGAATTTACTTATTATAAGGAACTGACTCATGATTATAGACTCAGAAGTTGATTTGCGGTTGGCAAGCTTGGTTGGTACAAATTCCAATCCGAAAGCCATCAGGGTCAAAACTTAAAAAGAATAGGGGATCCTGGATGGCTTAGTCAGTTGAACATCCAACTTTGGCTCAGGTTATGATCTCGGGGTTTATGAGTTCAAGCCCCACGTTGGGCTCTGTGCTGACAGCTCAGAGCCTGGAGCCTGCTTCAGATTCTGTGTCTTCCTTTCTCTCTATCTCTCCCCCACCAATAAATATTAAAAAACTAAAAAAAAAACTTACAAAGAATCGATTTTTCAGTTCCAGTCAAAAGGCAGGAAAAGACCAACATCCCAGCTCAAGACAGGGAGGAGAAGGAGTTACCTCTCACTCAGCCTTCCTGTTCAGTTCAAGTTTCCAGTTGGATAAAACCCATTCACAATGGGGAGAGCAACCTTCTTTACTCAGCCTACCAACTCACATATTAATCGGATCCAGTAAAACCCTCACAGACACACCCACAATAATGTCTAACGAAATGCCTGGACACCTAATGCCCAGTCAAACTGAGCCACAATGTATTTCATTTAATTCAAAAAAAGGAAGAAAAAAGAAAGAAATCAAAGCCCAAGAGTAAAAGTGAAAAGACCCATGACTCACCATCATTGATCTCCTTTGATTCAGATATAAGATCTGATTACAAAGTGAGATTAATTTCATCTTACCAAATATATCAAGATATGAAGTTTGTCTCCCTGAGAGTAGTAAGTCATTCCACAGATGCATCTGAGCCAATATGTTAAACATATGAGGAAATCCAGCCTAAAAGCTTTTGTTTTGGGTTGCCCAAAAACTTGAATCAAAATAACTTAGAGTTATTTTCAGATATAAAATTCACCCTTAAAAATAAACATGCACCATCATTGAGGATATTCATGTTCGTGAGCTGTAAGCTCTAAAAGCATTCCTAAAAGAGAAGTGTATTTAATATTTTGAGTAAAGTCGTAAAAATGTACATTTAAATGTACAAATTCTGGTGCATCTGCCTTCAAAAAATCTTAGGATCTCAGACTTCTATTTCCTTTCTTTGCTCAAGTAATTCAGAATGTCATACCACATAACTTATTTTATTGAAGAATCATACTTTGAAAGAAATTTATCACAAAGACTTCAAATAAATAGTTCTCAAATGTGGAACTCCCATTGTCTAATATTGCCATGCAGCATTTTTGTATGTTATATTAATTGGGATTAATTCCTTTGGAAAACAAAGGACATACTAATTTCTTTTTCCACAACAATGGCATCATCTGTCAAAACACAGGCAAGTTGTATATAGAAGGACCAAATTATTTTTGATCTTTGGACCTTCACTTTCTCAACATCTTCCTTTTTGTTTGCTTCATCTGCCTTGGCTGCAGACTGGGAGCAGAATGGAGGTCTCCCTGTATCATCCACCTGTTGTTTATCCAACATTAACCAAACCCTATCAGTTGCAGGTCAATGGGGACCTTTCTCTCTAACAATGAGAAGATCAAAGAAGACCATACCATAGAGAAGAAATGTGCTTCTCCTCCTGTTCTCACCATTCTAGCTGTGATTGGCCCAGTATGGTCAATATGAAGCCCAATCTACCTCTACCAGTAAAACCCCTACCAAGGTAGCAAATGGTTTTTGCAGCTGGGTGGGTTATCAGATGGTGAGAAATGTGGAGATTCAGGAGTTGGGGAGGATTTTGAGGTACCTCTCTCAGGTTGTGGTGTGCCTAAAAACCTTTATTCTCCAGCCTACAGCTGTAATAGTGAAGTCATTAGATTTGTTGATCTTCTTTTTTCAGCCATTTTCTTTTTCTCCTTCAACTCTGCATTTTTGTTTATTTTTTGCTTGCATTCATCCACTTAGAATTACAGTGCAGAAATTCCATTCCATGGAAGCTCTCATCCAATGAGGCATATAACACTTAGGGAACTCCAACCTTTTGCTTCTTCAGGTACCATGAGCAATGGCCTGCCTTTATCTCTCGCCACTCTCACCACCTGTTACTTCCCACAAGGATTTCTTTATTTTCTTCTACTAAGAACAGTTTCCTCTCATTATCCCCATCCTCCTGTCTTTAAATCATCCACTGAACTTTGGTATCATAATGAGAATATCTTCCATTATTAGTCGACTATGGCCACACAACATCAATCTCAAAATCTCAGTGGCATGCACAATAGCATTTACTTCTTGTACAGTCAGTGAGCTGAGGTGGATCTGCTTCATATATCACTCATTCTCCTCCTCAGACCAAAAGGCCAGCCAGGGAATATTCTTTTGGGGGTGATGGAAATGCCAAAGGGCAAGGCCCATTTCCAAGCACATGTCAAGCCCCTACGGCATCAAATGTGTTAACATCTCATTGGCCAGAGCAAGTTGCAGGGCGAAGCGTGAATTCAAGTGGCATAGAATTGCACCACATCTTTTGAGGGAAGGACTGCTATCTTTACATGACAATGTGTGGGGGGTGAGATATTGGGATCACTAATTCAATTGATGACATCCTCAAATTTCATCAACTTGCAGGTATAAATGACCTAACTTAATTGAACTATCTGTATATCTACTTTCAACAACTCAGTTCCCCCTGTTGACTAATGGAAGGCCATCAGCTCACTCTCAAGGTTCCTTCTGATACATCAGAGACAGTTGCCTGGAATAAGAGCACGTGTCTTTTGTGTTCTCTCATCGATTCAGGCTACAGCCTATGCCTTCAAGGTCACAAGAAACAGCCAGCCAACTGAGATCCTTCCTGCAGGGTGCTGGTCACTCTGCTGCCAAATGACTCAGATAGTTTCAGTACTTAAGAACTGGGGCCATCTTTACCCTGTTACCTGGAAATATCCTTGAGTACGCCCAGATTCCTTAGCATCCAGAGAGCAGGAGAAATGTGTCATCACTACTTTTTCATCACTTCCTGTCTTGGGAACTGACTCTTCAAAGAATGACAGTGGAAGGATCAGTTCTCTACATGGAAGAAAGTGCCCCTTGTTTTCAAGGGTTCCCATTTGAATAAAAGATTCTGCTACCAAAAGAATCTTTGAAAATCATCATTAAAGGAATTGTCTCCCAAAATGTTGTACTTTCCCCTTTTTACAATACAGGATGTTTTGAAATAATAGTTACCTAAGCTTCTACTATTCCTCTCAAAATTAAAAACAAAATAGGTCTAGTTTCAGCCAGGACCCACTTTCAAGGTACCAAAAGCAATCACAGTAATAAACAATACCAAATGTTCAGTGGCTTGCAACCATAAAGGTATATTTTAGTTCACTTCACATATCAGTGGTGGGCTGGCTACAAATTTGTTGTTTTCTTCTATAAGACTGTATTTCCAGACCAAGACTAAAGAACATCCCCTATTAGACCTGCTGTTTACTATTTACAAGGCAGAGGATACAGAGAGCAGGGTAAAGTAAGCAATGGCTTATACACCTTCTGTGTGGATGTGGAATATTGTCACTTCCACTCACAATCCATTGACTCAAAGGAATCATATGCCCAAGTCTGATGTCAGTGTAATGAAGTATACTTATCCCCTCAGTGAGGAAAAGATGCTCAAAGTCATGTGACCATAAACAGGGAATTAGCAAAGAAAGAAGACGGTAAATAGTACCACACTTCCAAATTTTAACAACACTATTTAGGGGTCCACTCTCCAGCTTCCTATTATGAAGGGCAGTTGAAGAGATACTTTGCTCCTAACCTAGCACTAGTGGTGACCTGAGAAGTAGCTACTCCCTGACAACTCAGTTCTTGCTTCCCACACCGAGCCCTGACTGATTCCAAGGATGAACGTAGCTATCCACACCTTCTCCTTCTTGCTCCCTCTCATTTCACTTAGATCCCTGTGAGATAGAAAAACAGCATAAAGGACTAGAAGGAGCACAGAAGATTACAAGGAGTTTCTCTCACAAGCAGAATCCACCGTAAAGCTGAGCACAAAGAACTAGCAGGAGATTTTCCCACATCTCAGAAGAATGACCAAACTTAATGACTGCCCCTTGGTTGATGCAGGAACCAGCAATGGTGCATGTCAGGTCAGCCCTAGACTAGGAAAGTAGAAGCAGGGCTGGGGAGATGGGTGGGAGAGAAGCGTATCTGCTGGGGGCTGATTCTTGACCACAATCTGTGTAGCTACCAAGGATCTTGCCGTCTCTCAGCATAGGAAGAAGGCATGTATATTGTGGCGGAAGGGGTGGCTGGCAAAGTTGGGGCAGAAGGGAAGTGAGTGGGAATCCCAGTATTCAGGATAAGGCACAAGGAGAAGAAAAGGGGCAATGGTAGGAAGTGCTGTCTATTCATTTAAGGCAGCAGTTCCAGGTCAACAGAGCCATATGTAAGCTGGCAGGTGTAATTCTTATACCCTATGCTTAGGCATCAAAACACATCTATTGGTCTGCAGCTCAAAGTCTACGGTGAAATTTTACTTGTCACCTCTTGCAGGCACTTAGTGGCCTTGATCATCCTCTTGCAGTACATCATGGGTCTTTGAGCTTTCTGAATGGCAGAATTTTATTGCCAACTTATTATTGCTAATGATTTGCCCTACTTTCTTCATCTTTTCCCCCAAATGTGTATGTGTGTATGTATAAAATATATAAAATAGTGGAGATGTAAAAATGTATTCATACACACACACACACACACACACACACACACACACACACAGAAAGAGAGAGAAATAAGAGAGATCACTATAAACACGATATTGACCACAAAGCTACTCATTCTCCTACATCAGTATATGATTAAATTTATATTTATTTCCCATCTCTACTCCATTGAAGACCTTTAGGGGAAATGTGAAATATGACAGTAGTAATATCAGTTTGAGCCAAATGTTTTATTTTTATGTAAATTGTAAATTGCTATTTACATAACAATAATCTTTTAGAAAATGTAACTATCATGTCAGCCTTTCATTAACTTTTATGATATAAATTCTCTATAAGCAACAAATGCTTAAAAAAATAGTGATTCTGGGATTTTCTTTTCTTCTCCAAAATTATCAGGGTTTGTATATTCAGATGTATCTAGTGCATGAAAACATTCTTCTACTGCTCTTTGTATCTTTCCTTGCCAACCTTCTGATTGAGTGTTTTGCTTGACTTGAATCTGCTTAAAGGATATTTGTCTTTATCCTTTTCTTATTCTTATTGCATCTTTCGGCTTAAGTGTAAAATCTTCTGGTTTTGCCATTTTTATCCCACAGGACATCACTATTTCTCTTTAATCTTTCGTATTCATCTGATCTAGCCTTCCACTGTGCGGTGGATTTCCCATTTGGCTTTAAGCTGCTTATAGAATTCTTATTTTGGCTAATTAGATTTAATTCTGAAAGCTGACAAAGGACTAAATGTATTGCTTGCTGCCTATCCACCCTCCTCCAAAAAGTTCAGTCTCAGATGTAGGTGTCTGGAGCCTAGACAAGTGCAGGTTCAGATTGTGGCATAATATATCTTATGCGATACTATTCAAGTTCCTATGTCCCACCCAACTTCCTGCCAAATTTCTCCCACCCGCTGCCTGCTGTCTGCTCCCAGAATATCTTTATCTGGGAGGTAAGTTTTACATTCCACAATTACAGGTGGAATGCACAGACAAGTGGGAGAGGGAAAAGGATTTAAACTTACTTAAATTTAAATTTTCCTAGACTTAAGAGAATTTTTTCTTTCTTCACAGCAAGTTTCAATAGGAGACAGATCCTAGTTGCCAAAACAAGAAGAAATTGTTCTAATTCATACTTTGTCCACCTATATCTATGTAGCAAGATCTAGGCTCATCCAGAGATGTGGCCCACATGAGGAGGAGTGGTCATGGTAAGGGGATCCAGACTGTTTTAGAATGTGCTTCCTAGGGGTGTCTGGGTGGCTCAATCAGTTAAGTTGCATGACTTCAATTCAGGTCATGATCTTGCGGTTCATGAGTTTGAGCCCCGCATTCAGCTCTGTGCTGACAACTAAGAGCTGGAGCCTGCTTCAGATTCTGTGTCTCCACTCTCTCTGCCCCTCCTCTGCTTGTGCTCTCTCTCTCTGTCTCTCTCTCAAAAATAAATAAATTAATTAATTAATAAATAAACATTTAAAAAAATACTGAAAGAATGTGCTTCTGAGGGGCACCAGTCAACATAAAGCCACTTTGCTCCTTCCATTTTACTTCATCTCTTTTCTTCTGGAAGACGATTTGAACCCAACTAAACTCCATACTCTAATGTTTGGAACAACATTGAATTGAATAGACAGATTTTTTCTACTTCTAGTGTGAACATAATTGTTGCTCTAAGTATATGGCCCGGCGAACAGTATGTGGCATAATTATTGACATTATTTTGAATGCGCAGTTAACTTATTCTATCTACATATTTCTGTAGGTATAGTAATGCCTTAGCAAAAGTGAGACCACACTTCAAATGCTTTTGGTGGAGGTAAAATTACAAAATCTACCAAAACAAAACCAAGCACGAAATGACAACAAAATAATCAAAACAACTAAACTCTTTTTCCTTATGGTAGATTACTGGAGAAAACTACAACAAATCTAGAAAATCTTGTAAAAATTTAATTATTTTTAGGCTACAAAAAAATTACATTTTACTATTAAAATAATTTGGTGGAGAGAGGAAAATGGGTGATGGACACTGAGGAGGGCACTTTTTGGGATGAGCACTGGGTGTTGTATGTACATGATGAATCACGGGAATCTACCCCCAAAACCAAGAGCACACTGTATACACTGTATGTTAGCTAACTTGACAATAAATTATATATTTTTTAAAAATAAAATAAATAAATAAATAAATAAAATCGTTTCATTTCAGTTCTGAAATGTTTCAAAGCACACTTACACATAATACCAACCTAACCAAGTATTTCAAAGTATTACAACAAAATAATTCTAATAATTACCCCAAAGACATAAAAGAATAAATTTAACAATGCATAAATAAAGTATAGAACCAAAAACTCTTACACTTGAGCTTACAGATTTCCCAGAGACTTTGCAGACTCACTTCCCATTTCTGCACCTGGCCAACTCTTCTTTCTCTTGGGTCTGTTGTGTCTACTCCTTTCACATCCTCGAACCTGCTCCATCATCAATTGTATTTATATATGCTTTTCAGTTCTTTCTTCCTTGCATGCTCTTTTACCTTATCTACTAACATGCTCTACTATGTCAATGTCCAAGATTCAGAGAACTAAATGCTGCTCTTACAAAGTGTTTTATGGTGCTATTCCATTACTCTATCAACTAGAGCAGCATATATTGAGTTCTTTTTTATTTTTTCATGCACATGAACAACATTCAAAACAACATAAATTCCTTAAAAGCATATTTTTGCTTTAGTTGTTTTTACTTTATAAACCCTTTGTAAATTTTTGGAGACTGAGCTTTTTCACTTAATATATTGTTAACACTTATCCATATTGTTTCTATTGTCCCTATAGTTCATTTATATCAACTAAAATCTAATATCCCACTCTATAAATATAACACCATGTATTCATTTACTGTCCTGTTAATGGACATTTGGGTTATTTTCAGATTTTTGTTGTTTGAAGAATATGTTATGTGTATTTGATTGTACATGTGCAAAAGTTGTTCCCAGATAAACACCTAGGTGTGGGATTGTTGGATCAAAAGGAATGTGAAAATTCAACTTTAAGAAGAAATATTAAACTATTTCCTAAAGTGGTTGAATCAATTCACACTCCCACCTGTGATAAATGAAAGGCCCTGTAGATGCATATCCTCTCCGACACTTGGTGTCAGATTTTTCTATTTTGCCAATAAAAGTGATATAAAGTGTTACCTAATTAAGATCTAGATAATTGCTTTTCCCTGATGACTAATAATGTTAAGCATCTTTTCATGTATTTAATGGACACAAGTGATTTCTCATCTATAAAATAACTGTTCATGTCTTTTGCCCACTTTACTATCATTTCTTTCAAATTTATTTTGATTTAAAATTTAATTACATATTCTCAATACTAAATCCTTACTTGTTGTGTGTATTGCAAATATCTTTGCCCAGTATGTACTTGTCTTTCATTTTGTCTAAGATTTGTTTAATGAACAAAAAGTATTAACTGTGATATATGCAAATTTATTACTTTTCAATGTTTTCTGTAGTATTTAAGAAATATTGTTTTACCTCAAAGTGTTTTGTGTAAAAGATATTCAATTAATTTTTTTCTACTAAGACTTCAAATTTTAATTTTTAAGTTCTTAGTTCATTTAGAACCATTTTTGTATTAGGTATTTTTCGCAAACAGTAACCATTTTTCCAGTTCCATTTATTGGACAGCCCTGCCTTTCTCCACTGATCTCACTTGCCATTTCTATCAAATTCCTAAGTTCTATACATTCTTAGATGTATTCTGGGCATCTATTCTATTCTATTCTAGTATAGTATAGTCTATATTGGCTAACATGGGTACACCATTGCTGATATCCCACTATCTTAACTACTGTAACTTTATAATAAATTCTGATATTTGGCAGGACACATCTCGCTTCTCTGCTCTTCTTCAGGACTTGCGTGACTGCTTTTGGCTTTTTATTCCTTCAAATAAATTTTCTAAAGATTGTATTCATTTTCATGAAAATCCATTTAGGACTTTATTAAGCTTGCATTGAATCTATAAATCAATATGAAGGCTATATCATCTTTACAATACTAACTCTTCCTACCGATAATCATGATACATCTCTTTATTATGCATGTTTGCTTTAGTATTTGTTAATGAGAATTTATAATTCCCTGTGGAATATATAATTTCCTGTGGCATTTATAATTTCGGTCATGTTTTGTTAGATTTATTTCTAGATGCATGATATTCTTTGACCATATTACAAATGGCATCTTGTCTAATTTTCCAGTTGTCTGCTGTGTGCTTATAGAAATGCAACTGAGGGGCGCGTGGTGGTTTAATTGGTTAAGTGTCGACTTCGGCTCAGGTCATGATCTCACGGTTTGTGAGCTTGAGTTCATGAGTTCAAGCCCCATATTGGGTTCTCTGCTGTCAGCACAGAGCCCACTTTGGATCCTCTGTCTCCCTCTCTCTGCCCTTTGCCTGATCGTGCACATGCTCTCTCTCTCACTCTCTCTCAAAAACAAACAAACAAACAAAAAAAGAAATGCAACTGACTTCATATGTTTATCTTGCTAAACTCTCCAATTATGTCCAATATTTGTAAATTGTTTTTCATTTTCTATGTTAGTGATCATATTACTGCAAATATTCAAGTTTTACTTCCTTTTTTTTCCCAATTCTTATGTATCTCATTTTTTTCTTGTTTTATCTCACTGGTTAGAACCTTTGGTAAAATATTGAAAGGACGTAGTGATAGTGGCCATCCTTGTCTCATTTCAAGTACAGAACCTGCCTTGCATCCTTTGAGTAAATACTATGTGATCACACTGTATAATTATTTTATTTATTGCTGAATTCTATTTACTAATATTCTATTAAGGATTTTTGCATCTATATTCATGAGGTATACTTTTATTTGTTCAAACTTTGTGTATTTGGGTATAAGGGTAATACTAGCTTCTTAAAATAAATGGGGAAGTGTCCCCTTCTCTTCTACTTTTTGGAAGAGATTGTGTAAAATTTGGCTAATTCTTCCTTTAACGTTTGGTTGAATTCTCTGGTAAAACATCTGGTCCTGGAGATTTCTTTTCTGGGAGTCTTTTAATTACAAAATCAATTTCCTTAATAATCATAGAGCTACTCAAATTATCTATCCCATATGCAGAGAGTTATGGCAGTTATGTTTTCAGAAGAATTTGTTCATTTCATCTAACTGGTTAAAATTATGTGTGTAGAGCTGTTTGCAGTGTTCCCTTATTACCCTTTTGTTGTTGATATGGTCTACAGCAATATTCTCTGTTTTATTCCTGATAACAGTAATTTGTGTCATCTCTCTTTTTTCTTTGCTAGTCTTGCTAGAGGTTTGTCAATTTTATTATGCTTTTCAAAGAACCAGCTCTTTATTTCATTGATTTCCTCCATTGTTTTTTGTTTTCAATTTCATTGATTTCTGCTCTTCATTATTTTCTTCCTTCTTCTTTGAATTCACTTTGTTCTTTTTTCTAGGCTATAGCAGAAGTTTTGCTTATTAATATTAGATCTTTTTCTAATGTATGCATTTAGTGTTACAAACTTTCCTCTCAGCCCTGCTTTAGCTCTATTTCACAAATTTTGATATGTTGTCACTTCATTTTCATTGAGTTCAATTTTTTTCACTTCCCTTAAGATTTCCTCTTTGATTTATGGACTATTTAGGAATTTGTTGTTTAGTTTGCAAGTATTTATAAATGTTCTTGTTATCTCTCCATTTCTGTTTTCTAGTTTAATTCCACTGTGGTTAGAGAACACACTCTGTATGATCCCAATTATGTTAAATTTGATCAGGTTTGTTTTATGGCTCAGGACATGGCTTATATTGGTCTATGTTTTGTGGGCTCTTGAAAAAAATTCGGCTTTTGTTGAGTGTAGTATTCTATAAATGCTGATTAGATCCTGTTGCTTGATGCTATTGTTGAGTTATTCTATGTATACTGAATATTCATTGTATATTGCTGACTTGCTTCCCAGTTTTATCAATTAGTGAAAGCAGGGTGTTGAAGTATCCAACTATAATTGTTGCTTTGTCTCCTTTCAGTTTTGCTCTACATTTTGTAGCTCTGTGTTTGATGAATACACATTTAAAACTGTTATGTCTTCATGGTGGATTGACTCTTTCATCTCTGATACTTTTCATTGCACTGAAGTCTACTTTATCTGGTATTAATATAGCCAACTCCTTCTTTTTTTCAATTAATGTTTTCATGACTTATTTTTTCCATCCTTTTGCTTTCAAATTGCCTATATTTTATATTTGAAGTGAGTTTCATACAAAGAGCACATAATTGGTCAAATTTTGTCATCCATTCTGCAAATCTTTGATTTCAACTGGCATATTTATACTATTTGCATTTAATGTAGTTAATGATGTGTTAGGGCTCAAATCTGCCATTTTATTCTTTTTTATTTTCTATTTGTTATCTCTGTTTTTCATTTAGCTTCATTCCTGTGGGTTACTGGAACATTTTTGAAATTGCCATTTGATTTATTTATAGTGTTTTTGAGTACATCTCTTTGTGTAGCTTTTGTAGTGATGGCTGTAGGTATTACATGCTATATATATATATATATATATATTATATGTTATATATATAATAATTGTAATTCATCACAGTTAGTGGAATCATTTTGCCACTTTTTGTCCTTCTATCCTCCCCACCTATAACAATTACCTTAAATATTTCCTCTATGTACATTTAGAACCACACCAGACATTGTTATAATTTTTCTTTCAACCATAGAACATAATTTAGAAAACTCAAGAGGAGAATATTACCCCATAATTTTACTTATTATATTCTTTCTTCCCTCCTGACATTCTAAGTTTCCTGTTTTTATCATCTCATTTCAGTTTATATAACTTCTTCTAGCTATTCTTTTAGGGTAGTCTCCTCATTTTCCTGCATCTGAGAGTATCTTGATTTCCCCTTCATTCTTGAGGGATATTTTCGCTGGATATAGGATTCTGGGTTGACAGTTTTTTTCTTTCAACATTTGAAGTATGTTGTGTTGGCTCCTTTTGGCTTCTATTGTTTTTGATAAGAAATCCACTGTCATTCAAATTATTTTCTCCTATAATTAAGCAGTCCTTTTTCTCTTGCTGCTTTCAAAATTTTTCTTTAACTTTAGTTTTCAGAGCCTGACATGGGGCCTGATCTCATGAACGTGAGATTATGACCTGAGCCAAAATCAAGAGTCAGATGCTCAACTGATTGAGTCACCCAGGCACTCCTCTGTGTCTTTTTAAAAATCCATTCTATGCTTTGTGCTTTTTTTAATTGGGTATTTATATTTGCCTCATAATAAAATATCTTGAGCACATATACCTCAGTTGCCCTTCAACTCTCTTTATGTTGATATTAGTCAGACTTCTATACTTTCCAGATTATTATGGATATTACACTTTAATTTCTTTCATCTTAGTAACTTTTTAAAGACGACAACAACAACAAACTACCAAGGTATTAAATCATCTTCTCTCCATAGTTTTATTGTGGCTTCTCTTGAGTTTGACTCTTCACTTCTTTAAGTACTTCATCTAAAACTCTTCTCAATGAGAACCTTTGAGTGGGAAACCTTCTGAGGTCTTGTGTGTGAGAGAATATTTTTATCCATCCCTTGTATTTAAGTGACAGTTTGATTAGATGCAAAATTCTAGGTTATAAATTGTTTTTCTGAAAGATTTTTAAAATATCACTTTATTACATTGTTTCATTTTAATTTATTTCTTTACTTATTTTTAAAGCTTATTTATTTTGAAAGAGAGAGAGAATGGGAAGGGCAGAAAGAGAAGGGGAGAAAGAGACTCCCAAGCAGGCTTGTCAGCATGGAGTCTGATGTGGGGCTTGAACCCAAGAACGCTGAGATCATGACCTGAGCCAAAATCAAGTCAGACACTTAACTGACTGAGCCACTCAGGCGCCCCTACATTGTTTTTTATTTTAATGCAACATCAGTTTGATCTTGTTCCTCTGAATATGATCTGCATATTTAGAACTTTCTCTCTTTCTCTGATATATACTTTATTGTAAGATGCTTAAATGCAGGTTTTCTTTATCTACCACTCTCAGGGATCTTTTAACATGAGGACTTTCACATTTTATTTTAAATCGTGGGAAATCTATTTCTTCAAATATTTTCTCTCCATTATTACTTCTTTTGTGGAACTCTTATTATCCAAATCTTGTCATGTATTTCTTTTGTTCACAGCTTTTCCCTTACATTTATAATTTCTTTTATTTTCTTCCTTCTGAGAATGTCCTCAATCCTATCTTCTAATTTACTAAATAATTTCTTAGCTGTATTCATTCTGCCATTTACCTTATTAGAGTTCTTTATGTCAACTATTATATTTTCTTAATATTTCTGCTTGATTATTATATATTTTGTTCTTATTTCATATCACTAGTATTTTTCTTTATGTCTTTTAGAGTTTTTATTAGGCTAGTTTTAAATTATTTATATGTCTTTCTAACAGTTCTGATTCTGAGGAAATACGTAATCCGATGTTTGTTTTCTTTTTGAAACAGTTGTGCTGTTCCTAAGATGTGTTATTTGGGGATGGGAGCTCATTTTTTCCTGATGGCATCAGTTATTTTATCAAGCCAGACTTTAGCCTCATCAACATAATTACTGCAGGATTGGGGGTAAGTGAATGGGACTTAGGGTGGAGAGTTTTCTGATGGAAACACCGGAAAACCACAGTTAATCAGTCCTTACCCCACATAAAGTTCTGTTCAGGGCTTTGCTGTTTGCTTTTCCTAGAAAAAGCTACATTAAAAGGACACTCCATAGTTTATAAACCCCCAGTTCTGGGGATTTAGAGGGAAAGGAAAATGGGTGCAGAAGTGATCAAAGGTTATTGTGTCCCTGTCTTCCTCAGCACCTCACAAGCTCAACTTCAGCACTCTTCTGGTCTTACTTTAGGACACCTGGACCAGAGTTCAGAGTCTCTGTAGGTAAAAGGTTGGGCATTATTTGCCCCAAGGCAAATTTGGGAGAAGAATAAAACTTCAAGCTCCTACGCTCCATTCCTGCTGTATCCTCCCACAGAAGCACTGAGCTGCCTTCTGTCCCAGATCAAAGCCTCACCGCTCCCCAAACACAAACACACAACTTCAGATCACTAGTGTCACTCCAGGAATTTCTCACAGGTTTTCCCATAGTTTGATATTTCCCTTCTAAGACAACGATTCTCAATCTTGGCTGCATATTAGAATTGCCTGGGGAGATTTAAAAAACCCTAATGCTTGGGCTGCACCTCAGACCAGTTAATTTAGAAGTTGTTGGGATGGAGCCAACACATCATTTTTAAAAGCATCCCAGGATATTACAATGTGCAGCCAGGGTTGAGAACTACCACTCTGTCTCCTGCAGGTTGATCTTGCTGGCAGGAATCAGTAGTTGGGCTAGTTTAGTATCTAGAAACTGAAATCATAAATGACTTCTCCATAGCCAAATACAACAGTGTTCTCTAGCTTTTCAACCTCACTGGTACCCACTTCCATAACACTTGGCATGCCCTCTTGAAACCCTTTCCTCTGGGGGCGCCTGGGTGGCGCAGTCGGTTAAGTGTCCGACTTCAGCCAGGTCACGATCTCGCGGTCCGTGAGTTCGAGCCCCGCGTCGGGCTCTGGGCTGATGGCTCAGAGCCTGGAGCCTGTTTCCGATTCTGTGTCTCCCTCTCTCTCTGCCCCTCCCCCGTTCATGCTCTGTCTCTCTCTGTCCCAAAAATAAAATAAACGTTGAAAAAAAAAAAAAAAAAAAGAAACCCTTTCCTCTGTTTGCTGAGACTGCACACAGCCAAGGCCCTTGTCTGACCTTCTGCACTGCTCCTCTCTTTCTCCCTCCTCCCCATCAAAACCCTAAAGTTAGTTGCTTCTCAATATTCATAGTCCATGGTTGCCTCCTTCTCTCCAAGAATTTTGCCAGCACAAACATGTATAAAAACTACATCTCCAGCCCTGACTACTCTCACATGTTTGGTCTTCCTCCATTTGCATGTCTTGTTGGCATCTTTTTTTTTTTTTTGTTTTTTTCAACGGTTATTTATTTTTGGGACAGAGAGAGACACAGCATGAACGGGGGAGGGGCAGAGAGAGAGGGAGACACAGAATCGGAAACAGGATCCAGGCTCTGAGCCATCAGTCCAGAGCCTGACGCGGGGCTCGAACTCACGGACCCCGAGATTGTGACCTGGCTGAAGTCGGACGCTTAACCGACTGCGCCACCCAGGCGCCCCCTGTTGGCATCTTAAATTCAACCTGTATAAAATGGAACTCATAATTTCTGCATAAAATAGCTCCCCCTTATTACTTCCTTCCTCCAATCAATCCAGTCACCATTTTGAGGGTCATCTTTGGTTCTTCCTTTTCCAGTCTTATTTCCAAGTTCAATTAGATTTATTTTTGTTCAATGTCACTTGTACATTCCTATTGCCATCTTTCAAGTTCACATCCTAACAATTTCCTGTCTAGACTGTTGAATCAGACTTTTGTCTAATCTCCCTTCTTTTGATATTCCTTCCACAAAGTAATCAATAAACCATTGTTGAATTACTTAATATAGGCTAGAACTCCAATCATGTAACTCACAAACCACTGTTCAAAATCCATTAATAATTCATTACCCTCTCACATCCAAAGTACAAACTCTCTGACACCCAATGCCCAAGTATGGTCCAAGCTGTCATTCTGGCCATGTTTGCGAGTATTTCTCCACACTAGATGGAACTGTTTGTTTGTTTGTTTGTTTGTTTGTTTGTTTTAGTGAAAAGAACATAAACTTTAAGTCAGACATATTCGGTTTCAAATTCCAATTTGCTACCAGTAATTTGGATAAATTCCTAAACCAATAGGAGTCTCAGTTTCTACAACTCAAACAAACAAAAAACAAACAACAAAGCAAAAATAAAGATAATATTAACTAGTAGGACCATTAAAGAGATTAAACACAATTATGTATAAATTATAGTATTATGATATTTTTGTTAGCTCCTAAGCTTCCTACTGCACTTGGTTTAACCTTCTTATGAGTTAGGAAAGATTATTTGTTTTTTGTTTTCTCTTTTGTTTTATGATTATGTTTTTTTTCTTTTTTTTTTTTTTTTTTTTTAGTTTATTTATTTGAGAGAGAGAGAGAGAGAGAGTGCATGTGCATGTGAGTGGGAGAGGGGCAAGAGAGAGGGAGGGAGAGAATCCCAAGCAGGCTCCACGCTGTCAGCACAGAGCCCAATGCAGAGCTCCACCGCATAAACCATAAGATCTTGGCCTGAGCTAAAACCAAGAGTCAGATGCTTAACTGACTAAGCCACCCAGCTCCCCCTGTCTTTTGTTTTATATGTAGTTGTTACTCCTGGCTGTGTTCTAGGCCAAGGGTTGACAAAATGTTGCCCATAGACCAAATACAGCCTGCCTTAGGTTTAATGCAGACACACCCATTTACTTAAGTATTGTCTATGGCTGCTTCCATGCTATAATAGCAAAGTTGAGTAGTTGTGACAGGCACCATATGTCCTGCAAAGCCTAAAATATTTGCTAGGCTGTCTTCCTTTCCTCACTCCATATTCTCTCCTTGGGGTGTGGTGGTTTTAAAATATGTCCTCAAATTCTTCAATAAAACTCACTTCAAAAGGTAGAGCTCCAGGGCGCCTGGGTGACTCCGTCGGTTAAGCAACTGACTTCAGCTCAGGTCATGATCTCATAGTTCATGGGTTCAAGCCCCACGTCAGGCTCTGTGCTGACAGCTCACAGCCTGGAGCCTGCTTCAGATTCTGTGTCTCCTTCTCTCTCTCTCTGCCCTTCTCCCTCCTCATGCTCTGTCTCTCTCGTCTCTCAAAAATAAATAAATGTTTAAAAAAAATTTTTTTTAACAAAAGGTAGAGCTCCATCCCCATCTCCTTGAATATGGACTGGACTTATGACTTGCTTATAACAAATAGAACATGGCAGAAGCAACAGCATGTGATGACTTAGAAAGTCATAAAAGGCATTGTGGCTTCCATCATGCTTTTCTGGATTACCATTTCTGGAGGAAGCCAACCACCATATCACTAAGATACACATCCTGGGGCGGGCCCCAGGTGGAGAAGAACAGAGCCCCCCGCCCCACCCACCGCCAACACCACCACTCTGTGTGAGCCTCTGGAGAAGCTGTCGCTCCAGGCTCATTCATCCCTCAGCTGAACTTGCTGACTGCAGCCCCAGTCAACATCTTAACTACAAACACCACAAGAGACCACAAGCCAGACCTCCTGGCAAAGCCACTCCCAAGTACCTAACCCACAGAAACTGCAAGGATAATAAATGTTTATTGTTGTTTTAAGCCAGTAAGTTTGGGATTAACTTTTTATACAGAAATAAATAACTAATTCACCAGGCAATCTTCCACAGGCCAAAGACTTTCAAATGTGCAACCACAGCCTGAACCTCTCCTGTGAACTCAAGCCTTTGTAAGTAACTGCCTATTCCACATCTCCTTTTAGATATCTCAAAAGGATTTAAAACCCAGCACATGCAAGCTTGTGCTTTGTTCCTATACAAATATGATATTCTGGGGAACCTGGGTGGCTCAGTTGGCTGAGTGTCCAACTTTGGTTCAGATCATGATCTCATGATTTGTGAGTTCAAGTCCCCCATCAGGCTCACTGCTGTCAGCGCAGAGACCGCTTCGTATCTTCTGTCCCCCCCTCTCTTTGCTTCCCCCCCTGCCAGTGCTCTCTCTCTCAAAAATAAACATTAAAAAAAACCAAATATGATATTCCTCCAATATTCTTTATCTCAGTTAATGACGCAATGAATTTCTTTGTCTGGCATCTATTGCTTATGAGAAGTCTGCTGTCAAAGCAACATTCTTTGGATGTAACCTGTCTTGCCCTTTACTAGCTTTTGAGACTTTCTCTGGATCCTTGAGCCCAATGATTGATTTGTTTTTATTTGTTCTAACACTTGGTTTAATTTTTTACACAATTCTTTAACTCTCAGAAGCTCTCAACTTTTGTCTCCCTGGTTATTGCCTTTTGACTATTCTCACTATCCCTTCTGTATCAGTCGGGATCCATTCAGGAGACAGAACCCAACAGACTTCAATAGGCAGACACAACAGACTTCAATAGGCAGAAGTTAATCTGAAGAATTATTAACCAGACAAAAGGCAAAAAGGAGGCACCAAGGCATGGAGGCAGTAACTACATGACGTTGTCCCCCACTAGGGTTGGGGAAACAAAGGGATGAAGTAAGAATTGTAAAATTTAATTTTTTTTAATGTTTATTTTTGAGAGACAGAGACAGAGTGTGAGTGGGGGAGGGGCGCAGAGAGGGGGAGACCCAGAATCTGAAGCAGGCTCCAGGCTCTGAGCTGTCAGCACAGAGCCTTGACTTGGGGCTGGAACTCATGAAACGCATAATCATTACCTGAGCTAAAGTCAGGCATTCAACCGACTGAGCCATCCAAGCACCCCTGGACTATTAAAATTTAAAAGCTTGGAGGAGGGAGCCTGAAGAACTAGAACTAATGCTGTTGAGGAAAGTGTGCTGGCCAGCTGGGACTTGGGTTTCTAAAAGGGTGCAATGAGGCTGGTCACACTAGTTTTGGAAAAACTGCTGCCACTGGAATGAATGCCACTGCCAGGACAGGCATTAAACATTATCCCCTAATCCACTCATCTACTCCCAGCACCTAGTAGCCCAAGGCTGGGGGATGTGTCAGTTTCATTCTTTCTTTCAAGCTTAGCTATATACTTTAAGCAAGCCTATGTGTTTGGAGCAGATAGGCGTCATTCCCTTACCCGGCTCGTCATCTGTCCAGAGTCTCTGTCCACTCCTCTTTATCTCCACTGTCCTCACTCTAATCCAAAGCATTGCCATTTCTTTCCTGGCCTAATACTGATGTCTTATGACTCGCCTACATGCATTCGTTCTATCACGGCTACCATCTTTTCTACACTCGGCAGCTGATGTTTTCTCAGTGTCAACCCAAGAACATCATGTCTTCTTCAAGTTCCTTCGCATTGTTCTTAAAATAAAGATAGAAGTCTTTCATATGTCCTACAAAGGCTCACAGGTCCTGACCCTGCTCACCACTCTGGTACCACCTTGCACACTCCCTCTCTCTGTGTTCTCCTGCCTATAACACTTACCCTTCTCCTGAACTTCTGACACATTCATATAACCTGCCTGCCATATTTCCTTTCTTTCCTGCCCTGGGCCTAGTCTTCTCAGCATATTATTGATTAGGGTCAGGGACCTCTATATTGTTTTTGAGTTCTAGTGTCAAGCAGAGTACCACTATACTAGTATACAAGCCACAAATCCTTATTATTCATCATCATGATAAAAACTTAGTGTCATTATAGTCAACACAGTAAAATTCGGCTAATTCAATTATTCCCCCAAGTAGTATACAAGGTTTAAAGCCTGCTCTTCTCAAGTAATTAAATGTTATAATTATCTAACACACTATTAGGCAATGCAGTTTCATGAATGTTAGTCCATTATTTCCAGCCCTTTATATTTTAAATTAATGACATAGTAATTTAAAAAAAAAACAACTTTAAAATACTTTACTTTGGCTGAAAACACAACTATCTTCAGATGGTGTTCAAAATGGTTTAAATTACCCAGATGTGGTGAACATGCAGTGAAATCTTAGAAAGGCCCTAAAGAATTCCCTAAGAATGATACATGAGCCAAGGACGTGACATTCATCTTGGAGGTTCTTTCTTCCCCTGAACAAGTTTGATAAAATGCCTTTTCTTCCACTTTGACCTTAAGCACTTAGAAATCATTTGTTTTACAAAAGCCCTGTGGTCCAAGATTATAGCAAGCAGAATAGTGACTTCTGTCTCATATTTCTATTGTGCATGGTTTATGGCTTTAGTTTAAGGGAGTGCTTTTACATAAAAGTTTTTTCATAGATTTTACTCCCATGCCTTTGTTGGCCTCCTCTGTGATTCTATGAAGAACATCTTTGTGCTTTCAAAGCTCGCCTCAAGCACAACACCTCCATGGGCTTGTCTAACAGCTACAACAAGCCAGTGTTACAGCAGCTGCACACGTATGTGTACTTATCCAGGTCCCATGCTTCAGCAAACTTCTTATCTTTGCCATTTTTATGAATCATGTTGATGTTACTTTAGCACCCAAGCATGGTAGTATGTTGCATCTTAAGAATATTTTTAGAACGATAACTTTTTGCCACTAGGCTGCCGGGCTTATTATAGTGTGACTTACACTGCAGACTTCCCTAAATTTAGCTTCCTTTTCATCCACTGTGACCATCCAGATATTCGAATTAGGTGTATTCAAGAGGCTAATAGCCAATGATTTGCCAGAGAGCTATAAATATCGGCAGGAATTTTATGTTTTCACTTGATATCAAGAGTGTTTCCATTGACAGTGATCCTGGACTCTTCCTGTCAGGACCTTGTTACGAATTTTCCAGACATTTGTAGAATCCTGAAAGTTTGTTTGTTTGTTTTTCAAATCGAAATGAACACATATCTCATGACAAAAGCATTATTTGGTAAAAGATCATTATGCAAACCATAATAAGGTCTCAAACTGTATGCTGCATGAAACATTTACTATAAGGGAACTTTACACATTTATAAAATTATTTACTATTAGCATAAATTTATGAAGAAAGATTTGGCATATTATTTTGCCCTCAATTTGAAATCTGTTGAGTTGTGGCTATCTTTCTAAAGGTTTATCATATGCTATCGTCCAATCTGGCATTTGACTACTACCCATGCATTATCTTCTCATAGGATGAGGTAATGCTGTTCATTTGCCTGTCCCAAATACATACTTATTACTGTCACTGACCGAACAGATATTTTGCAGACCTACAAAAAAAGGTTCTTTTGTAGAAACTGACATAAATATTTCATAGTCTGCCTTAAGGATGTGAAAGCATGGTTAACCATGATCCAGATAAATATTTTCCACATCAACCTAGGGCACCATCACACTTACTTCATATAAAAACCAAGCCTCCAAAACACGTTCTTCTTTTTTTTTTAATGTTTATTTATTTTTGAGTGCGAGCAGAGGAGGGGCAGAGAAAGAGGGAGACACAGAATCCGAAGCAGGCTCCAGGCTCTGAGCTGTCAGCACAGAGCCCAACATGGGGCTCGAATTCACAAACCGTGACATCATGATCTGAGCTGAAGTCAGACACTCAACCGACCGAGCCACCCAGGCTCAGTTTTTCAATGACTATCAACACTTTATATTTAGTGAATTGATATATCTAGTATTTTAAATTTTCTAAGACTTTTCAATGAATAATGAAAGTGGGGTCTCAGTAACAGTACATTTAAAAATAAGTTACTTCAGGGGAGCCTGGGTAGCTCAATCCGCTGGGCGACTGGCTCTTGATGTCCGTTCAGGTCATGGTCTCACAATTCGTGGGTTCAAGCCTGGCATCAGGCTGTGCACTGGCAGCACAGAGTCACTTAGTATACTGTCCTCAAGTTCCATCAATGTTGTTGCACAGGCAGGATTTCCTTTTTTCTCATGGTTGCATAATATCCATATATATATTTACGTATGTATTATATATTTATATATAACATTCACAGATACATAATTTTCACATGTATATATTCACTATATATGATATATAATATATATGATATTCACTATATATAATATTCACATATGTGCTGTTAGTGCAGAGCATGCTTGGTACTCTCTCTCTCTTCCCTCTGCCTCCTAATGCGGGCCTCGAACTCATGAACTGTGAGATTATGACCTGAGCCAAAATCAAGAGTAAGATGCTTAACTGACTGAGCCACCCAAGCATGCCCAAAAACACATACTTTAAATTAAAAAAAAAAATTAAATTCTATCAAATTCAGCTTGAAATGTAAAAGCTAAAATAAAGAAAGCAGGGGTTTAATTGGAAGTTTCATTGTTGCGATGTCAGTGGCCAAATCAGGTGCCAGGAAATCAATTCCCTGTCTCTCTCTCTCTCCCTTTTTCTGTCTCTCCCTCTCTCCCTCTTTTCCTCTCTGCCTCCCTTTACCTCTCTCTCGCTCCCTCTCTCCCTCCTTCTCTCTCTCTCCCTCTTCCTCTCTTTCTCTCCCTTTCTCCCTCCCTCTCTCTCTCTCCCCCCTTTTCCCACTGTCTCTCTCCCTCTCTCCGTCTCTCCTTCTCTCTCTCCTGCCCTTTCCCTCTCTCTCTCTCTCTCTCTCTCTCTCTCTCCCTCTCTCCATCTCTCCATCTCTCCGTCTCTCCATCTCTCCCCCCCCCTCTCTCTCTCTCACACACACACACACACACACACACACACACACACACACACGAGTTAGGCCTCCTTTCTTTAGGTCATCCATCCCTTAGAGATGTTTCAACAGTGTTCCCTCTGAATCTGCTGGGCATTAAAGGAACTACCATATAATCCAGCAATCCCACTTCCGATTACAAATATTCAAAGGTAATGAAAACAGATACCTGCACTCCCATGTTCACTGCAACATTAGCCACCATAGCCAAGATACAGAAACAACCTAAGTGTCCATCAATGGATGAGTGGATACAGATGATGTGATTTATACATATCCTTCTTTTCTCATGGCTAAATTACATTCATACATATATGAATATTACATAATGTGAATGTTATATATATTATATATCATATATAGCTATTTTATACATGTGAAAATTATGTATCTGTGAATATTATATATACAAATATACAATACACATGTAAATATATATATGGATATTATACAGCCATGAGAAAGAAGGAAATCCTGCCTGTGCAACAACATTGATGGAACTTGAGGACATTATACTAAGCGAGACAAGTCAGACAAAGACAAATACTGTATGATATCACTTATATGTGAAATCTAGAAAAGCTGAACTCATAGAAATAAAGTAGAATAGTGGTTACCAGGGGCTGGGAGAGTAGGGTAATTAGGGAGATGATTTTTAAGGGTACAAACTTACGATTAGAAGATGAATAAACTCCGCAGGTCTAATGCAGTGTTAATGTAGGTGATTAGAGCCAATAATACTATATTATAAACCTCAAGTTGCTAAGATTCTAGATATTAAAATTGCTCACCACAAAAAGAGATGACAATTACATAATGAGCTAGAGCTGTTAGCTAAGCTATAATGGTAATCATATTGCAATATATAAATGTACCAATCAACATGCTGTACGGTTTAACCTTACACAATATTACATATCAATTACAACTCAGCTTTTTTTAAAAAAGAAAGAAAAGTCAAGGTCACTTATCCCTACAGTCCTGAAACCAGGCAGTCATCAGCCTTAGAAGTGACTGTCATCAAAAACGAGTAGCTTCAATGTCCTTCAATGTCCTTTATGAAGGCTTTCCTGACTCTCCTCGATACATTTGGCCACTCCTTTCTTGTGTGGCCGTTGTATCCTAAAGAAACCATTGTCAGGACATCTATGACACGTTCCTTCAGGGTAGTTGTATACCTGTCTGTTTCCTCCCCTGGGGAGGACCATAAAGACTGTGATCCCCGGAATACATTTCTTTCTAGCACTTCTCACAATATCTACCCCACAGTCAATGCTTAATGTATTCCTTGACTAAATTCTTCTGGACACACTCAAAGAAAGAAAACACAAACTTTAGTACCAGCACACTCTGTAAATAATTGGGAAACAGAAGCCACGGAATATAACAAGCTAGAGTCATCCAATTTTGAGCACAAGTTTCTTAGGCCAAAATGAGGAAGGGCTGTAAAGCAGATTTTTTTTTTCTTTTAGCAGCAACAGTTACCATTCACAGGTCACCTCCCTTCTGAGCCTTCACATTGTAATCACATCGATTAGCTAATCTTTGGCACCACAGAAAGGGTCATTTTTCTGGTCAATATTCAGAAATTGTTGCCAGGTTATTTCGGTGCTTGGTGATTATAATTCCTTATGAAATTTGGCTATAAAATCTGTGTTTCTCCCAGTGTATGTACTCTGTATTGCCAAATGTGATACAGTCAGAAAGCACATTCCTTCATTATTTTTCTTTTACAAGAATAAAATTGGTAAAATACATTATTTGCTTTTAAGTGGAAAAACATTCCATTTTCCAGATGCTGGCTCTTCAGAAAACATTATAGACCTCTTGTTGAAATTTTTAGAAGTGATCACGTTATCATACATTTTACACTCCTGGTCAAGCTGTCAACACTACCAATGCATTTCCATAACTACCTACATATGCCCATTTCCTTGGGAGAAGAAAAGCAGAATGATACTAACTCTTCTGAACTTTCACATACATTTGAATTTTTATATGTCAAATCTCAGACTGTCAAAATTGGAAGCATAGACATTCTTTTCCTTAGAACATCAACTCTCATGAAATACTACCTTTAATATAATCAACTTCTTAAAGAACCATAAATACTTCCCCAATCTTTACACACTCTTTTCCAAAAGTATATAATATTCACAGACCAGAAATGAAGGTAAGATTGTCTTTAGATAAATTTAGCTTGGGAATCAGGAAAATATGATCTAATAGAGGAAATCTCTGGACAAGTTGAAGATAGTAAATGATATGGGAATTGGGAAACCTATTGCCACGGAGTCTTCCTTTAAATAGTGGCCTTTGTAAAATACATTCTGGTTCATACTCCTAACAAAAACGTGAAACAGAAATCTACTTTTCCATCCCAACTGGGTTTCCTCCAAACATGCTGCCTTCTCCCTAATGAGTTGGAATCGTGTGCACCATAAAGCAGCATAATGCATCCTGAAATGCTGACATTTCATTTTTAATTGAAATCAAACAGAAATAGTTCCACTGGGGAAAAAGAGAGTAAAGCTGGCTTTTGATAGAAATTAATAGAGGGGAGACTGAACTACTTCTCCCCATCATAAAGTAGTCGACCGGTGAAGGATACCAGTCCTCTTGCCTGAGATTATCTCCAGGATTTTGGTGAAAAGAACATGTCCTATGGAGGCAGAATGAGAAATCATATCTAGATGGGCATATTTAAGAAATAAATGAAATTAAAAAAAAACATGAATATAAAGTTTAAGGGAAAACTTTAATTTTAGTATGAAAACACATGATAACAAGTGTAAAAGAGTTCATATTGCCAACAAAAATATCTGCAAAAATAAATCAGAAAATACATGCTTTGGGAAGTAAGATAAATTTATATTCTTGGGACTAATTGCCATATATCAGTGAAGAAAATTTCTTTTAAAAACAAGTTTATAGCAATACCTATAGCGGTAGTAACTGTAGAAGTTGTAGTTTGAGTAGTAGCAATAATATTAATGAAGATTAACATTTTTATATTTGTATATGGGTTATAAAATATTTTTATGAGAATTTTTAATGTTTGATCCTCTAAAAAGTATTATGAAAACCAGCTTTCTGAAGACAATATTTTATTTTCCAAAATACCAGACTTCAAATATAAAAAGCCATAATTTTAATGAAAACACTTATCTTTACGCTCAAATTTTCTAGAAAGAATCTGTAGTATTTTGTACGAAATGCTGGCTTTCCTGAATGAGTCACTTCAAGACATTATTAAGTGAGGACTGGATAAGTAAGGGGGGGATGCCTGACACTGGGGAGTTCATAGGCCAGTGTTGCAGACAGGTACTTAAAGAGATAAATGACACTATGATATGATACCTGCTAGAACGGCGATAGGAACAAAGTACTTTGAGAGCACAGAGAAGCGAGGAAATAATCCTGCCTGGGGGAATCCGAGAAGGCTAGACTGAGGAGGGCACAACTAAGCCAGTAATTATCAATGATGAGGAGTTCATAGGGCGAAGAGAGGCAAGAGGGCATCAAAGGCAATAAAAACTCCATAGATAGTCAATGAAAGACATACAAAAAAAGGGGGGCATTATGTTTGCCATTTCTTGAGTGCAAGGAATACCAGGAGATGAGGCTAGAAACACGGTGGGGAGTAGATCAGGGGTCTGCAAATTACAGCCTACAAAACCCAAGAGCTAAGAATAGTTTTCATATTTTTCAACAGTAGAAAAAAAGGAAAAAAGAAAAGAATACCTCAAGACAAGTGGGCATTATGTGAAATTCTGATTTCACTGTGCACAAATAAAGTGTTATTGGAACACGGGCATGCTCAGTCATTTACGTATTGTCTTTGGCTACTATCATAACTACAACCCCAGGGGAGCCTGGGTGGCGCAGTCGGTTAAGCGTCCGACTTCAGCCAGGTCACGATCTCGCGGTCCGGGAGTTCGAGCCCCGCGTCGGGCTCTGGGCTGATGGCTCAGAGCCTGGAGCCTGCTTCCGATTCTGTGTCTCCCTCTCTCTCTGCCCCTCCCCCGTTCATGCTCTGTCTCTCTCTGTCTCAAAAATAAATAAACGTTAAAAAAATTTTTTTAAAAATAACTACAACCCCAGAGTGGGATAGCTCGACAGAGACTGTGTGGCCTGCAAAGCCCAAACAAAGTTTGCCAACTCCTAAACTAGTGGACTCAGGCTTTGTGGAGAGTCGGACATATAAAACCTGTGCTCCCAAGAAGGGTGTCAGGAGGCGTGATGTGGGACTCTTCAGCACACAGACGGTAATAGGAGCCATGGGTCCAGATGAGAGTGCCTAACATGAAATCTGCAGAACTCCGACCACTTCAGGGGAGACAGATGAAGGGGGAGGTCCCGGGGAAGAGAATGAAGAACAAAGAACAACAACGCGAGACAGAGAGAGGGCACATGGCAAGTGGAGTCTCATTTTTTTACACGAGAACGTCTTTGACACCCTGTGGGATGCCCAAGTCTGACAGATGACCTCCTGAGTTCCTCTCTGAACCTAGCTTTTCTCCATTCTCCCTGCCAGTGTCTTCCCTGTGCACCCAGGTTACTGTTACACGATCCTCTTATTCTCCAGCCCGTGGTCTAACCCAACACAACTGTCCACACTGATGCCAAAGTGGTCTTTTCAAAAACTGATGCCAGTGATAGTTCCAAAATATTTATTCATATTTAAACATACTTAATCATAGCTGTCCAGTGTTTAAAATTTATCAGAGACTCTACTCTCTTATTTAATACATATCATTTATCTGTTGCTGCATAACAGCTGAACATAAAACTTAGCAGCTTAAAACAGCAAACGTGTCTGCCAGTTTCTGTGGCTCAGGAATCTGGCCACAGTTTTTCTGGGTTCCTCTGTCTCAGGGTTTCTCATGAGACTAGAAAGGTGTCAGCATGAGCTGAAGTCACCTGAAGGATCAAGTGGGGGAAATGCTACTTCTAAGCTCACTGAAATGGCTGTTCTCAGGCCTCAGGTCCTCAGTGATTTTTGGTGAAGATATTAGTTTTTTGAACAGTATCCACAACTGTGAGAAAATAAATTTCTGTTCTTTAAGCCACCCAATCTGTGGTATTCTGTTATGGCGGCTTGAGTAGACTAATATATGTGTAAGTCAGGCCCAAGTTTTTTACTCCTCAGTCAGCTCTTTATAAGAAAGTTCCCCGTGAGGCCACAGGTGTGGATCGAAGCAGTGAAGTAATGCAGCATCAGTAGGAGCTAAAGAAGTCCATGCCACCTGCTCATTCAACTCACTTGAGTGTTCAGAGCTTACTGGACATAGTGTCTTCTGCAATATTTCCATAGGATGATGGACGGCTGGTGCGCACACACAGTGTTAAGCTTTGATGGGTCAGACAACACTCCGTTCATGCTGGCCAGGTCACAATGCATAGTCATTCAGTGGCTCATGGTTTCCCTAGCCCGGCACAGTAACAAGCCAAGAGCTATTTTTCAAAAGGAGAATTGATGTGTGCAGAAGAGAGTTAGTGTTCTAAAATTAGAATGTGATGATCGTTGCACAGTCCTGCGAATATACTAAAAAACACTGAAGACTTTAATGTGTGAATTATATCTAAAATATAAAGAACCATAAATCATCTATCCCGCAACCCTCCCCCCCCCCAAAAAAAAAAAGAATAGGGCTTAGGGGTCTGCACTGTAGTTCTCCTACGGGGGCTTCCCAGAAGATCCTTAGAGCATCCCTACCTGCCAGAGATCACTGAGTACTCTTGAACTGCTGGGTCATAATGGAACCAAGAAGTAGAGCGGTCTGCTATACAGCTGGACCTTCTACAAGCCTCAGGCCCACAGAGCTGGATACTCTGCCTCTGAGGAGAGCTGCCTGGAGATACTGATGCCTTAGGACCTCAGAGATATGCTCCATATAGCTGGGACCCAAACCTTTAAGGCGGACCACTGCCCAGCTGGTGCAGATACCACTGAATGGGCACAACGCAGCTGGTTCTGAGAAGGGCAGCAAGTAGCTGGAGACTGGAGCCAACCATCTCTGCCTGAGTGAAGGGCCATGGTAAAGTATCATTGACAAGAATAGAAAGAAAACAAGAAAGAGTAAGCTCCTTCTCCCCAACTCTGGCCTGCTGGTCTCCCTCACACACTCCCTGTTGACAAGAACCTAGAAGGGAACCAGCAATCAAGGGAAAGATGTGGTTTCCAGAGTCCAAGCTCTAGCATCACAGTGCGGAAAAAAGAAAAATATCTTCCTGTTTCTCCCACTAGACCCTAAGCCCCCCATGGATTGTGATTAAGCCTTATTTCTCTGTTTAAGATACTTAGAGCAGTGTCTGGCAAAATGTATTTAGGAATGAATGAATGAATGAATGAAGAAAGAAAGAAGAAAGAAAGAAAGAAAGAAAGAAAGAAAGAAAGAAAGAAAGAAAGAAAAGAAAAGAAAAGAAAAGAAAAGAAAAGAAAGAGAGAAGCAAGGGAAGAAAGAAAAGAAAGAGAGAAGCAAGGGAAGAAATGAAAAAAAAAAAAAAGATGGTATTTAAGGGTATGAAGAACCTCAGGGTGGCTAGTCAGACAGATACTGAGGAGAGGTCAGAATCGGCCAGTACTACCAGGAAGGAAGTACAAGAGGCGACTGTGGAAGGAAATGGCTCTTCCATGGAGGTGGGTGGTAAGTGGAAGGAGGGATGTAGGAACATAGCTAGAGGGGAGTTCTGTGTGACAGAAAAATTGGTTCACTTGCTTGTTTCCAGGATGTGGAAACCTGTACAGGTTGACAAGTTGAGTAAAACAAGAGAAGGAAAATTTGAACTTGCAGGAAAAAGGAGGGATGAGTGATGAATGGATACAGCTGTTCTGTCTTCTTCTTCTTCTTTTGAGTCTTTCTTTTTTTTTTAATGTTGATTTATTTTTGAGAGAGAGAGAGAGAGAGAGAGAGAGAGATAGCATGAACAGGGAAGGGGCAGAGAGCGAAGGAGACAGAATGTGAAGCAGGCTCCAGGCTCTGATCTGTCAGCACAGAGCCTGACGTAGGGCTCGAACTCATGAACTGCGAGATCATGACCTGAGCTGAAGTTGGACGTTTAGCTGACTGAGCCACCCAGGTGCCCCGAGACTTTCCAAAATTTCTACCTAGAGACCTTGAATGGCTTCTTGGGGTACTTCAGATACAGGCTTTATGTTAGATTTGATGAAAATAATATGGGGTATATTTTAAGGTCTGAGGCCAGATGCTCTCAGTGTTCAAAAACACTTAGTCCTGTACTGACTCTTTGAGGACCACCAGGCACTAGGGAGATGCCTCGAGGGAAGAGTGCAGCTGTGTATTCTTTATAGTGAGACAATTATTTAGTTATAATCCAACTTGTGGTAAAGCCTATTAGTTCTTCACAGAGGTGTCCTCACATACCTAACCTCTACAAATTTGCCTAGAGATTTTGAAGGAAAATCAAGAGTACCAATTAACTTAAAAAATGTATTATAAAATGAATGACAAAAATAAACATCCATAAATGAAAAACACTTTATTCCTTTTCTTTATCTGATACTCCATTAAAATTTCACCATATCAATATCTCAGTTATTTCATGAAAGCAGTTTAATGAATCCTTTGGAAAATTCTAATAAAAATAAGAAATCGATTATCTCAGTCTCAAATTTGCCACAATTAAAGGGAAACTTTTTTGAATTGGACTGTTTCTCCCTAAAGAATCTTCTTCTTATAACGAAGAATATTGCAGTACGCTCTAAATAGATGTTTAAAATCTCTCTCATATGTTCTGGAAATCTCTCTCATTGAGACAGTCCCAGCTTGACAGCCCTGCAATAACCATTAAATATTAAAATAACATTAAAGAGCAACTGCTCCCCTCATGGATATAGCTACAAAACTCTGTTTCACACTAATGGGGCTCACACAGCTAAATCCCCGTGTGCTGTACTGAAAATTTACCCCTAAGGATCCGAGGATCAGACAAAGTCAAGAAAATGATAAACTCACTTGCAAAAAAAATAATCGATCCACTACCAACAAATTATTATTATTCCTGAAATTACAATCACATAATCATCCTAAAAATCAGATTGTCTAGGATTTAACAGCATCCAATTTTGCATTCACATAATATACATTTGTGATGTAGTAAAATTCATACTTCTATTGCAAGATAATTTGGATGTTGTAAAGATATTTATAAAGTTATAAAAATTGTGTCTCATTTACAAAGATCGCCTAAAGCCAGAATCTAATTCTAAATATTTTTTATGTGCACTATTTCTGTAGACACTAGCACCATAATGCTTAAGCTTAAGAACTGCTTTTTGTTGTTGTTTATATAGGTTTAAAGTAAAGGGGGGAAAAGGTAATGTGCATAACCAATAGTGTTAATATTCAAATTTATATGGAGCTCTTAATTTCTCCAAAAGTAACATTTTAAGAAATTATGGCAACTTTGACTCAGTTGTACCACACTATATTAATAACCATCCATGGTCACTATCCCGGAAGCAGTCACAAGCTATTGAAAAGACACTACGTTTAACAGAATGTACTCTAGACTAAGTTTTAGCTTACCCAAAATTTATCTTAGCCAAATATCAAACTAAGACCCATCTGTTGAATTCTCCAAGTCACAACTTTATCAGCTATAAAATGGACTTGGGGATCTCTTAAATCTGCAGTGTGTCATTTTCTTTTGGGACAGCCAATTTGGTTTATACTGAGTCTGGTTAGATTTTCCCACTTACCACCCTCCTTCTCCCCCCAACATACACACACAAGCATAAACATAAAAAGGAAAAAAGAATTTTAAAATCTTACAAAGAATTATGGTATAAGTGTGTCTGTAATATTCTGTGAAATTCCTACTTGTGAATGTCAAAGTATTTCCCAGAATTGAGAGAGGCCTAGAGAATGAGAAAGAGGGAGGGGTAGTGTTGTTTTGTGGAGAAAACACCCAGATGGAAGATGTGTTCCACCACTACCAACTCTGTGATCTTGGACAGACCACTTCCTTTCTCTAGATTATACTTTCCTTCTGTGAAGAACATGGAGAGCGGTGGATATTGGATAAAATGGTCATGAAGTGCACTTGCAACTCTGAAATTGGATGCCTCTAACTAAAATGTCACTATTATGACAAACCAAAGTAGTTACTCTTAAGTCTGCAGAGAAGAAGAGGGTGTGTGTATGTGTGTGTGTGTGTGTGTGTGTGTGTGTGTGTGTGTGTGAAAGAGAGAGAGAGAGAGAGAGAGATAAAGGGTGAAGAAGACAGGAAATAAAGTAAATATGGATCATTTTGCAAATTCAATAGTAGTACAAGAACTGGGAGGTATCTAGAAAGATTAAAGATTTCCTGACCTTTGTTGAGCACTTCTGTGTGTCAGGTATGAAGCTAATAGCACTGCAGATACTGTCTCATTAAATTCTCATTATGAACCCTGTGAGGACCTACTATAATTATCCCCATCTTCTAGATGAGAAAACAAAGGCCTAGAGAGTCTTGAGTTCCATAGCTATTGTTACTAACGAAAACACGTGAAATAGAGACTGAGTCATGTCCCCAGAAGAGTCATCTTTTAGAGTCAATTAGAGTCAACATTATAGAGAATGAACCTCTGCTTTCTTTGTTTGGTAAGAGGCTTTTTTGGTAGCACCACTGAACACACTCTAATTGTATATACTGCTGGCCCATCCCAGCAACAATATTCTTTTTCTTTCATCCACTACAAAAGTGGTATTACAATCTTCTAAGGATAACCCCATTGTCTGGCACTTAAATTTTTTTTTTTTCAACGTTTATTTATTTTTGGGACAGAGAGAGACAGAGCATGAACGGGGGAGGGGCAGAGAGAGAGGGAGACACAGAATCGGAAACAGGCTCCAGGCTCTGAGCCATCAGCCCAGAACCCGACGCGGGGCTCGAACTCACGGACCGCGAGATCGTGACCTGGCTGAAGTCGGACGCTTAACCGACTGCGCCACCCAGGCGCCCCTCATTGTCTGGCACTTAAACGTTTGTTGAAAGAATGAAGCTTCCCAACTAAGATGGGAGAACATGGACCAAATTTACCCTGTCACCTAAAAGAGCCAAAAGGATCGCCAAAGTGGACAAAATATATGAAAGAATAGTTTTTAATTTGCTAGGCATGCAGCAACAAAGAACTGTGATCCCTAAGTGATCGGAAATGAACAAGGTGAGCCCTATGATTGCCCAATTTAATGACTGGAGGGTTTCAAGGTTCTCTGAGTTGGAAGACAACTGAAACTCTGGAAAGACCGAGGCAACTCACATTGATGAGACAGAGGACCAGACAGCAATAACTCCAGAGAACTGCACAAGGACATCCTTGAGTATTTATCAAAGTACCAATTAGCACAGGAAGTGATGGCTCTACCTGAGGCCCAAGAAAGAACCACCTGCAAGAGCACTGCTCGGTGCTCACACTGGGCTGGGAACAGTGCCCGTAATCAAAAGGAAAGTTTCTTGACATTGGTCTTGGCAATGATTTCTTGGACATGACACCAAAGCACAAGCAAAAGAAGCAAAAATAGACAGGTGGGACTACATCAAACTGAAAAGGTGTGCACAGCAAAGGAAACAAGAGAGTGAAAGGGCAGCCAATGGAATGAGGGAAAATATTGGCAAACTGTATATCTGATAAAGGTTGATAATCAAAATGTGTAAGGAACCTGCAACTCAACAGCAAAAACAAAACAAAACAAAACAAAATAAAAACCTGATTGGAAAATAGACAAAGGACTTTTATCTAAAGACATGCAAATGGCCAACAGTTATATGAAAAAATGTCAAACATCACTAATCATCAGGGAAATGCTCAACAAAGTATCACCTCAAATCTTTTAGGATTGCTATATATATTATATATATATAGCATATATATATATAATATATATATGTGCATATAATATATAGCACATATATATATTATATATAGCATATAATATATATAGTATATAATATATAATAGCTATATATATATATATATATATATATATATATATAATAAGTTTTGTCGAGGATGGAAAAATCAGAACTCTTGTACTCTTGTACCCTGTTGGTAGAAATATAAAATGGTGCAGCTACTACAGAAAACAGTTTGGTGGTTCTTCGAAAAATTAAAAATAGGCCTACCATATGATCAGGCAATCCCAGTTCTGGGTATATATCCAAAAGAATTGAAATCAGGATCTTGAAGTGGTATCTGCATTCTCAAGTTTATGGGGGCATTATTCACAATAGCCAAGACATGGAAACAAATTAAATGTCCATCAACAGATGAATAGATCAGGACAACGTGATGCACACACACAATGGAATATTATTCAGCCTTAAAAAGGAAAGAAATCTTGTTGTATGTGACAATATGGATAAGCCTAGAGGACACTATGCTAAGTGAAATATGCCAATCATGGAAAGTCAAATCCTGCATGAGGTATTTTAAATAGTTAAACTTCTAGAAACAGACAGTAGACTAATGGTTGCCAAGGGGAGTTGTTGTTCAATGGGTATAAAATTTCAATTATGCAGCATGAATAAATTCAAGAGATGTGTTGTATAATATTGTGACTATAGTTAGCAATACTGCAGTGTGCACTTAAAATTTTGTTAAGGGTCTCATGATAAGTGTTCTTACCACAATTTCAAAAAAGAAAGAAAACCAAAGTCCAATATTCCTCATGAACACAGGTTCAAAACTAAAACTCTAAACTAAATTTTAGTACTTAAATATAACAATATATAAAGTGGATAATATATCATGCTAGACTAGGGTTAATCTCAGGAATTCAGGCTGGTTTAACATTTGAAAATCAATTAATATAAATCACCATATTAAAAACCAAAAAAAAAAATGTTAAACTCATTTGATGCTGAGCAGGTTCAACATTCATTCTAAAATTTGGTGGGTTTTTTTTTTTTTTTTACATTTATTTATTTTTGAAAGAAAGAGTGAGACAGAGCACAAGCAGGGAAGGTGCAGAGAGAGAAGGAGACACAGAATCTGAAGCAGGCTCCAGGCTCTGAGCAAGGGTCAGCGTAGAGCCCGGCGTGGGGCTCAAACCCACCAACCGTGAGATAATGACCTGAGCCCATGTCGGATGCTTAACCGACTGAGCCACCCAGGCACCCCTCAACATTCATTCTAAATTTTAACTTTCATCAAACTAGGAATAAAAGGGAATTCCCTCAACCTCATAAAGGATATTTATTTTAAAAATGAAAAGAAGGCTACACAACTGACATCATAATTAATGATAAAAACGGAGTACTGTCCCTCTATAATCAGGAAGAGGGCAAAAAAATGTCTGGTTTTACCGTTTCTATTGAACATTACATTTAAGGTGATGGCCAGTGCAGTAAGACAATAAAGTCCTCGATATTGGAAATGAAGTAAAACTGTCTTTCTCCACAGATAGGATCGCTTATGTAGTAAATGTGGTGGGATCTGCCAGAGCTCATGCGTGGTCACTGGAAAAGTCACTGAGTTGGGCCCCATTGGCTTCAGCATTCCTATCTCCAGGCATCTCTATGCTGGGCGCCGGCAGGGATTTCTTGCACTCCTCCACAGGTCTCGGGGACCGCCACAGGAATAGGGGCAGGGGCACTGGGACGATCTGCACACTTTATAGGACCTGGCAGCACCCACACTTCTAGAAACAGCAGGCTGGCGGACAAGGTCCCCCCCCTCTGCTGCGACAGGCATGCCACTGAGCCAACACCGGAGTTTGAGCCCCGGCACGCGTGGGCCCACGGGACACGTTCTCCACCCATGCCTTGATGAGGAAGGGAAGTTCTTACCACCCCCCCACCCCCCCGCCAGGTTCTGCCCGCTGCAGCACTGTGCGCACCACCAGCAGCTGTTACTCTGCGGGAAGGGTGTTGGGTTTCTGTCCCTTCCGGAGCTGGGACACAAGTCCTGGGTGTACTCCCTCCACAGCTCCCAGCCCACGCCTTCCGGAGTCACAGACACAGCTAATTCACTAATTCAAGTGGTAGCCCTGATTCGGACGTCAGCCAAGGTCTCCGCCTGAGTCTCTGCTCTGCCACGTGGTCTGCCAGCCCGGGAGCCCGTGGAGTCCGCAGGCCCGCAGCCCGTCTCTAACCTCAGCTCTTCTCCCAGCCTGCTAACCCTGCTTCGGCCTCTGGCTGGGGTGGGTGGTTGACCCACCGCGCAGCCCGGAAGCCCACCCCGACCCACCCAGAGGTACAGGGGCACCCCGAATTTCCCCGCGGATGCCTCCTTGCCACAGCCCATGGCTGCCTCTCCCGGCGGGCCTGCCACTCGGGGGTGGGGGGGGTGGGGGGGGGAGGCTGGGGGAACCCGGCCTTGCTCGCGGGGGGCACGGGAGACCCACGGCAGAGGCCCGCCACTCCAGATCCAAGGCGCAGTTCCAACATGCAAGGGGTCTGACCTACTTGGGCATCGCCCGCCAGAATTTTAAACATTTACACCGCGACCTTACCTGCATTCATTCCCCACGAACGCCCTCCTGGTGGTTTTTCTGAAGGCCGCCTGCGTCCGTCCCTGCGGCACTGTGGCAGTGGAATCAAGGAACGCACCTTCCCAAGCCAGGGGGAGAGGGTCAGGAGCCTCCAATTGCCCCTCCTCACAGGTCGATCGGAGGCCATGACCTCTCGAAGACCTCCTCCAACCACTGTTGTTAAGTCAAACAACCTGGATGGATCCAAAAATAAATACAAGTTCAAGAAGCCTGATAAATACATATATTCCACGTTGTAGGATTTCACGTGTATAAACATCCCAGAAAATGTGGACTACTGTGGCAGAAAGCAAAATATTGGTTGCCTGGGCACAGAGGTGAGAGGTGGGGTGGAGGGAGCAGCCAGGAGGGCGGTGTGTATAACAGGAGCATGAAAAAATTGAGGGCGGGGGATGGATACGTGCAAATCTTAATTGATTTCATGGGTATATATGTATGCCAAATTGTACACTTTAAATACGTACAGTTTACTGAATGTCTAGTTTCCCTCAATAAAGCTATTTTTTCAATATTAAAAGGCCAATTTTTCACCAAATAAATAATATTGTAAACAATGTTGCTTAGTGCTTTCCCATTTCTTCACCACAACAATCCAGTGAGCTGGATACTCACTGAGCGAGCTACTGATTATTATTATATTATGGTTATATATTATTATTATTACTATATTGTTTCTGTGTAATACATGATGAACTCAGAGGCTCAAGGACATTAACTTTGCCAGTGTCAGATAACCTTTATCAGCAAACACAAAGTAGAAATCCTTCAACGCAAATGAAATAAAGGACAAACCTGATTTTATTACAGTGATCCTCAAACATTTCCATTTCTGCCCCCTTCACACAGCCCTAAGAGGGTCTCCCTGAACTCAAGAATCCACATCACTCTGAATTTCCAGTCTTCCCAGGAATGTAAGGTGACACCATCTCAGTCTGCACTGCCCGATGCTGTAGTTACTGACCACTTGAAATCTATGTGGCATATCTGCAGTGAGATACAGTATAAGATACAGCCCCGATTTTGAAGATGTAACTATCTCACTAATATTTTTATATTGATTACATGTGGAATGTATAATATTTTGGATATATCAGGTTAAATAAAATATCACATTAATTTCACTTATCTTTACTTTTTAAAAAATGTTCATCTATTTATTTCGAGAGAGTGTGCACGTGATGGGGGAGGGGCAGGGAAGGGGGCAAGAGAGAATCCCAAGCAGGGTCCACCTCGCTCAGGGCAGAGCACGACGTGGATCTCAATCTTAACGATCTGAGCCAATATCAAGAATTGGATGCTTAGGGGCGCCTGGGTGGCGCAGTCGGTTAAGCGTCCGACTTCAGCCGGGTCACGATCTCGCGGTCCGTGAGTTCCAGCCCCGCGTCGGGCTCTGGGCTGATGGCTCAGAGCCTGGAGCCTGTTTCCGATTCTGTGTCTCCCTCTCTCTCTGCCCCTCCCCCGTTCATGCTCTGTCTCTCTCTGTCCCAAAAATAAACAAAAACGTTGAAAAAAACAAATTTAAGAATTGGATGCTTAACTGAGTCACCCAGAAGCCCCTGTTTATCTTCACTTTTTTCTTTTTTTTTAATGTTTATTTGTTGAGAGACACAGAGAGAGAGAGAGAGAGAGAGAGACAGACAGAAAGAGAGAGAGAAAGTGTGGGGCAGGGTCAGAGAAAGAGGGAGATACAGAACCCAAAGCAGGCTCCAGCCTCTGAGCTGTCAGCACAGAGCCCAGTGCGGGACTTGAACGCATGAACCGCGAGCTGAAGTCAGATGCTTAACCAACTGAGCCACCCAGGTGCCCCATCTTTACTTTTTAAATGTGGTTCCTAAAAAAATTTTAATGACACATGTGTCTTACATTATATTTCTACTGGACAGCAGTGGTCTAAATCATACCGAGAATAGCAATGGTATGCCTTTCATTATGACAACTTCAGAAAATTATGAATTTTAAGCATGTGCTATCTGGCTTCAAGTCTGCAAGCAGGTGGAAGTCTCTAAGTAGGATGCCACTCAGAGAATCTATGGGGATACCTGAAGAAAAAATGGGTCAATAGAGGCAGAAGAGCAGATGGTGAGTAGAAAGAAAAGGGGGCACAATTGGCCATGAGTTCATAGTAGGTGGTGGAAAATATTCAATCCAAACTCCTTTAAGATCAATTTTATAAGTCAAGGCTGTTCTTGTGCTAGAATGCTGCAGGGTACAATGCTAGGGTTTTGGAGCATTGAGCTCCAGTGAGTGTTTGTGGAAGTCGTGAAAGGTGAGCCAACCCAGAGTTGTCTGGACCCAACCAAGGTCTTATCTGTGCAACCATTACTAAAGATTTGAGGCAGTAGCTATGGTTTTTGCATCTGTGGATGAAAATCTTGAACTCCTCAAAGTCTTTGACTCATGCCAGACTCTTGTGCACCATACTGCTCTCTCTACTTCTCTTATTTCTCAGTCAGCTAGAGCTCTGCCACGTTGTTTGGATTCATGTGAGTGTCAGTGAATCTTGGAAGGCCTTCTTGGGCTCCCTGTGCTAACACTTCATATAAGTCCAGTAGGTGATTGAATTGCATGGTACTGGCAGAAGTGCTGCATTCCAGGACTTGTAGGTAGTGCTCAGTTCTTCTCTTATATTAAATCCAGCTCATGTAAAATACTGTTGAAATTGCAAGGCATGGCAAATGTCACAAAAGGCAGAGCCAAGTCTTGCAATAAAATTTTGCTGTCCCAGACTCTTTCCTCTGGAATGCCTCACGCTGCCATGTTGACCACCTCCATAGGTACAATCTTTCCATCTTGGTGGATATCTTCCTGTTGTAACCATTAAGGAGTCAATATATAGCCTCCTTTTTATCACCTTCTGAATTTGGAATCAATGGAAAAACAGCCCCAGGACAGATGATGAGAGAATGTGGCTTTAGATTAGAGGCCCAGAAATCTCCCCAATACTGAAGTATTGAATCGCTTGAACGACAGAGACATCCCCACAGTGGCCAATAGAGCTGGGCAAACAAAGGCCTACTCCAAGTATAGGCCAGAGTGTAAATATCCTGTGGCATCCCCCAAGGAAGAGTACCCAAGAAGGCGCTGAGCGGAGCATGTTCAGTAACATCAATCAAACTTTATAAGCCTGCAGGAGTAAGGTATGGGAGGAAAGGTCAAGTTACTCGAACAAAAGACCCTCTGCACAGAAGCATTAGGCCAAGAAAATGGATATCCTCTTCACCCCTGCCCCTACATGAATGCATTTATCTACGTATTGTCAAAGATGTGACAGATTATAATAAACATTTTTCTCAGTGCTCAGCACATAGGTCTGTAGAATGTACTTTCCTTGATGCAAGTTCTATTCATTCATTCCAAAAATATTTGGTCAGTGCCTATTACTGTCTCAGCAATGTTCTAGGTACTACTAGGTGAGGAAACAGACAAATCCTGCCTTTGTCGAACTTACTTATAGTCTAGCAGGGATACTGAAAAAATAAATAAGCAAATAAGTAAAACATAGGGTACGGAAGATAGTGGTAAGTGCTGTTGAGAAAAAGAATGCAAACAATGGATGAGCACAGAAGTCTTAGTATCATATGAAGCGATTAGGGAAGCCTCCCTGCAAAGATGACACTACAATGAAGGCTGATGGAGGTAAGGGAGGGAGCCTGCAGATATCTGGGGGAACGTGCTCCAAGCTGAGCAAAGCTCAAGTGCAAAGGCCCTGGGGGCACATGCCAGATGTGCTGGAGGAAAAAGCAAAGAGGTTAGAGTGGCTGCAACAGAATGAGAGCACCAAGTTCACACATATCTCTGTCTTCAAGGTTAATTCAGGCCCATTGCAATTACTCTCACCTTTTTCTGAATGCATTTTAAAGTTCAAACTTTTAATCATTCCATCACAGCTCTTAGTTTCACTGCTAACGTTCTTCAGTACCACTCACAGGTTACACACAAGCCGTATGTACGTTCTTGTCAGCGGTTCTGAACCTGCCTTCCTTCCCCCAAACCTTGACAACTCCCACAGGGCAGAGCTTTCCTCGGAATTCATCAAGTGCCCCGCATGCGGCATGCGCCCTTCGGAAAGCCAGTACTCCGTGCACGTTTGGGGAATGACACTTCTAGATTGTTGCCTCAAAGAACTGCATGAGAAATGCTGCCTCCAGATGTTTCTGAACTTCTCTCCAATAAATCGAGTGTGGGTTTTCCTAGAAGCAGCGGTTTCTTTTAGAACAAGGCTGACTGTTGACAGAGTTAGTTTGTCCTGAGCACAGAAGCCTCCTACCTTTTTGTGATGTAATTGCTGGCCGTTTGTACACATTAACGCCGGCACCTCCTACCCACCTCCACCATCCCCCTTGGTTCCAAACCTACTCATTGAGATGATAGTGTCCCAATGAATCAAATAAAATACACCCTGCCCTCTGGAGCTTATCTTCTAAAGGATCATGCCTTCCTTGAAGTTGTCACTTCGTGATCACTGTTCACATAGCCCAGCCTTTTCTTTGCCCAATGTGCTCTATAAAAACAAGTCACAAAGCAGAATTTTCTGGAACCAAAAAGAAATGATCTCACCTCTCTGACTCTTTAAGTGGTTCGATCAGACTAATCAGAAAGGAGAAGGGTATTTCACTCAATGCCTTCCTCTAAAACATACTGAAGGTCTATATTGTGGAAACATGGTAGCAAGATGCTAGATGGGTCTAATTTTCTCTTTGCATTGTAAATGTTTACAACTATTGAGGGTGGGAGTTTAAGATGGTCAACAAGTTTTAGGCTTAGGTGGAAAACGATTTAACATGACTGTGTAATAAATTGCCTTCCTAGGCCGAAACCCCTCAAAATATCATTATATCAAAACTTCTATAATGTTATCAGGAGAAGAAGATGGATTTGGGGAATTTTCCTAAAGTGTGTGAGTTAATATTATCTTTTTGTGGTGCAGGAAATTTTGCTAACAGCCCTGCTGATTTTCCATTAAGGGTACAGTGAGATGGAGTGCATGGCATACCGCTTTCATTCGTAGATCAACAGTGGAGACAGATTTGTAGTTTTTATCAGCATTAGCAGGGCTAAGCACATTTGTTCACAGGTATTAGAAATCAGCACTTGAATGAAAAGCTGGGCAGGGAAATAGTATTCGTGTAGTGAAAATATAACTGAGGTATGTACACAGTCTACACCTATGGCATTGGATATTCTGTGCGGGTGTTAACGACATCGAAAAAAACCTTGGCAGTTTCTTTCCTTGAGCTCATTCCTTAAATTGAATTGCACATACTAGGTCTTTATGATTACACCATTGACAGGATGATAGCTTTTTGTATTAGTGACAACCTTTCCGTTATCAGTCTGGTGCTCAGGTTGTGAAATTGCTCAATTTTGAAGAACTAGGAAATGGAGGGGTGCCTGCGTGACTCAGTCGGTTGAGCGTCCAAGTTCAGCTTAGGTCATGATCTCACAGTCTGTGAGTTCGAGCCCCGCGTCGGGCTCTGTGCTAATAGCTCAAGGCCTGGAGACTGGTTTGGATTCTGTGTCTCCTCCTCTCTCTGCCCCTCCCCTGCTCATGCTGTGTCTCTCTGTCTCTCAATAATAAATAAATGTTAAAAAAAAATTTAAAAACTGGGAAATAAAACTTGTGAACGGTGGCATATAAAAAGTTGTGGTTTTTTGTTTTTTGTTTTTTTGACAGACCTAGGATTAGGACCCAGAGCATCTAATTCCAAATCTTTATTTAGCCTCTTGGAGAATAGATTCTCTTGGGTTTGTCCTGTTGATTCTTTGGGGACTAAACTTGCCAAAGAAAGGCAGCCAGGGGCAGGGTTAAGTAGAAATTAGTTGCTTTTTGAATCCACTGTCCTTGTAACTTGGGAGAAATCCTCACAAAATCTTACACACAACATTTATAATTTGCTGGAAAACTTATTATAAAAGTCTGCATCAAATTAAATCGATCACTTGACCTACTGACCTTGGAGAGTAACACATTTTTATCAGACATTTTGTCAGATAGCCAAAAATATTTCCGTTGGTTTACAGGTTTCCTTGGAAGATGGGAATAAATTCTAGTGTGTCTGTGATTTTTTAAAAATAAAAGCATATGAAAAAAAATACAATACTTGGAAAAAGAATAAAATATGGACATAAAATTCATCACATCCCCCAACAATGAAAAGATTTCATAAATACTCTCACCTCTGATCATTGTACCTACAGTGCTATAGATATTGCTGAACATATGGCACATGATATCACCTGCTGTTCTCATTCCCCTCCCCTCTGAGGTATGCAGACCAGACCCCCATCAGCATATCTAGAGAAAATAATGTAATTATGTCAATTTAGTGGATTTTGATGTGTGGGAAATAAATTAGGTAGCACTTTCCTAAGCAATGGAAGTATATGCAAACAATGTTATGAGTGAGCATTGTGAGTTAATTTAACATCATTGTTACAGTAGATAAATATTATCTAGTATTTCAATCGTCATCTATCCACCAGAAAAATGAGCATCTTTGAATAAATATGATTTTAAATCAGGACCCAGTCTAGATTATCGGTTTATTTCTAGCCTAGAATTTTTTGCTTAGAAAATACTTAACCTGCTTAAGTTATAGGTATTACCTGTTGTTTGGAGTGAAGATTTTACAAAAGCATCTCAGACCTTTACACTCGAAACTTTGGAGTGATAAAATGAAAATATTGCTTGTACACCTGAAACAAATATGACACTGGATATTAACTACACTGGAAACTAAAAACTCAGTGAAAAATAGGAAAGAAAATATTGCTTGTAAAACAGATTGCTGGACCCATCCTAGAGTTTCTGATCAAGACGTGTGGGGTGAGGCCCAAGGATCTGCATTTCTAGCAAGTTCCCAGGTGATGCGGTGCTATTGGTCTAGGAACCACTTTTTGAGAACCACTGCCCTCAGAGTCAGCAGGGCACAGTTGAAGCACAATGTGTTTACGAGTGCAAACTTCAGTTTCAACTATGACAACCACATCTTAGCTCTATGGCTTTGGGTAAGTTATCTAATCCTCTGCACCCTTATTTCTTCATGTGTGAAATGGGAAGCAATAATATCTGCCTCATCAGGTTTTGGGGTGTGTGCGTGTGAGACTACACGTGTGTCTGTGTGTGTACCTGTATGTAAGTGTGTGGAAAATGCCTATGCCACTGGTGTGATTTGCTCCACCAGCTTGGAGTACTAATACAAGTCCATCTTTTTGATATTTACAATTAATCATTCATACCTCCATATGTTCAATTTAGACAGATTTCCAATACCTGCCACTTGACACCTCTACCTTGCCCAGAAAAGGTGCCCAGGGAGTTTACTCTGTCTAAAGGGCCAGTGTACCTACCTCCCCATTCTAGAAAAGAGAACTGGACAATCTAACCAGTCCACTGGCCCTTTTACTTCTGTCCTGCTACACAGTGTCACCACTGAAAACTCAGCTCACACCATCAGGTGGAATTTTTCATCTGCACAATGCCTTGATGGACCAGATTCCTTGGCACAATGGTGTCCCAACTTGAACTCCAAGACTGCCGCTCTTTTATTTTTTTATTAAAAATTTGTTTAAGTTTATTTTTTTTTGAGAGCAAGAGAGTGAGAGAGAGCACATGAGTGGTGGACTGGCAGAAACAGAGAGAGAGAGGGATGGAGAGAATCCCAGTGCAGAGCCTGATGGGGGCTCAAATTCACAAACTTAAGATCATGACCTGAGCCAAAGTCAAGAATCAGACACTTAACTGACTAAGCCACCCAGATGCTCCAAGACTGCAGCTCTTTTAGTTCATATTCATTGGTCTGGTCATTTTTCCAAGTGTCTCACTATGCCTGGGTGACAGGGTATGGTGGACTTTCAGCCTTGGCCATATGCTGTGTTCATAGCAGCTCCCCACCACCGCCCTGGCCAACCTCCACACTTTGTTAGGGTGTCAGGACTACCAGTTTTGTCTCCCCCTTTCATGACAAATGCCCCTCTGGGTGCCTTTCCCTGAAATCCCAGTTGCCCTCAGGTGGACGAGGCCTGTATAGCAGAAAGTTTCTTATAACTAAAAAGTGACAGCGGCTAGAATCTCAATTGTTTTTGTCCAAGATGGGGGTCCTCAACCTTGTGCCAAACTACTTACCTCAATTATCTGCCTTTTGCAATTCCACCAGCCATCACTACTTCTACTTCTCCCCATTCCCATGGCGCCTGCAGGAAGAGTCCCAGCACACAGTAGGCTGTCCCTAAATGTAGACATTATAAGGACCCGCAACCCTCTTCTAACTCCACTCTGCTTTCCAAGGTGATAAAATGAGGGTCCCTACAACTGAGGTCACCGCTGGTCCCTTGCAGAAGTTGGGTTTTCATCTATTGGTTACTGGAGATGCTGGGCTTTCCTTATCCCCTTCTCTAGGGAGATCATGTCCTGCCACACCCCCTGCCATTCTGCTCCCCTTCCTAAATCCCCGCATTCTTTTACCCTGGGCAATGTTCAGAAAGCAAAGACCCTCTTCTTCCTGCTATTACAACCTGGACCAGAGCCAGCTCCAAGCAGGCCTCCAGAGCTCCTATCTTAACCCTTTGTTAACCTCCCAACGGAAGACCCAGCAGGGCTCGTCTAACCCATACCAGAGGAAGAAAAAAGAGGAAGATGTGGAAAGGAAGGAAATTTGCATCCACCCCCACTGAAGGCGTCCCAGTGTGTGACCTTGACATATATCAGAACTAGTTCTCCAAGAATTTTGGGGTGGGGTTAGGAGCATAGCAGAAAAAGGGAAGAATCTGCCTGAAATAAATTGATGAAGTGGCAGAATTAAAACCTTCCCTCAGTATTTATGTGCACAGTCTTTGTATCTACTGCTTTTTGAAAGCTATTGTTAAGATATAGCACAATGATTATCCAGTCATTCAATAAAGATGTGTTCAGTGTCTGTCCCATGCAAGGACCTGTTACTTTGTATGCACTATACATACAAAGTATACACTTTGTATATGGTTAAGTGTCCCTTATTACAGGGACACAGGGAACATGACACAAAGTGTCAACCCTTTGGAAGCTTTTGGTTCCAAATGACATGACATCTGATACTAGGGAGCTCCAAGGACATAGAGCTCATGGCATGAACATTAGTTGTGACAATTCAAGCTTCTAAATGATGCTCAGGGTAAGAAGACCACACTCGGTGGTATGGTATTCCCTCTTAACCAGGGGTTCACTTCCTGCGGTGTCAGTTACGCACACCCCGCCTTTCTTCGCCAGAAGCAGACGATTTTTCTTCTGCCACGTAGTCAGGAGTCAACAGTAGCCTGACACTACGTCACAACATGTGGGTCATGCACCTCATTTTGTCTCATCACCTCAGCATTTTGTTTTCTCGTATTGTCACAAGAAGGATGAGTACAATAGATATTTTGAGGGTGAGAGAGAAACTATATTTACATAACTTTTATTACAGTATATTCTTATAATTGCTCTGTTTTATTGTTGCTGTTAATTTCTTACTGCGTCTAATTTATACATTAAACTTTATGGTAGGTGTGTTTGTATAGGGAAAAACATGGTGTATATGTGTGCATGTATGTGCGTGTATGTGTGCGTGTGTGCGTGTGTGTGTGTGTGTGTGTGTGTGGTTCGGTATTATCTGCGGTTTCATGCATCCACTGGGGGTCTTGGAATGGATCTCCCACAGAAAAGAGGGATGACTGTATAAGCCAGGAATCAGAGAAATTGCATTTTTCCTTAGGAGGAATTATTTCCTTTGCTGTGCTTTGCAAATGGGGATGATCTCCTGGCCTCCTGAATAACATATACTCTTTGTGATTTTTTCCTGGCCATAGGGATGGTATCTCCTTTATACTCTGTGTACCAATTTTCCTGTAGGACTGACAGCAGGTCTTTTGAAAATGGGTTAACCAGCAGCAGGGTGCAGCCTGTGGTTATTAAATAGAACAGTGTTCACTATTAGTTTATAGACAATAGTGAATAGTGCCTACCTGTTCCATCTGTTATAACTATTTTAATAATCTCTCTTAGAAATATACATAGAAATATATTCTGAGATTCATAATACATCAAGAATATATTTCAGATCATATATATATAGCACTCTCTAAAATGGAGGTGTAAGCTAAATAATAAATTACAATAGTAACATCTAACTTAATATTTAAGTAACAATTCATAATATACAGTTTTGTATAAATATATTAGCTCTTTATGCTAACTCTATTGAGTAAATAAAATGATCCTCATTCTTAGAGATGAAGAAACTGCAGTTCTAAGAAATTCAGAGGTTTGTCTAGAGCAGTGGTTCTCGCTCTAGGGAGTGAGTGACTTCACTTCCTAGGGAACATTTGGCAATGTCTGGAGACAATTTTGGTTGGAACATGAGAGGGGGCTGCTGCTGGCATTTCGTGGGTAGACGCTGAGCGGTGGGAAACAGCCTACAAGGCACAGGACGGTCTTTCCCATCAAAGAATTACCCAGCCCAAACTTCAACAGTGCCAGGGTTAAGAAAACCTTGTCTAGGGGCACCTGGGTGATTCAGTCAGTTAAGCGCCCCACTCTTTGTTTCAGCTCAGGTCGTAACCTCGTGGTTTGTTTGTAAACTACAGCCCTGCCTGGGGCTCTGTGCTGACAATGCGACCCTGCTTGGGATTCTCTCTCTCTCTCTCTCTCTCTCTCTCTCTGCTCCTTCCCTGCTTGCTCTCTCTCAAAATAAATAATAATAATAATAATAATAATAATAATAATAATAAATAGACTAAAATATTTTTAAAAGAACCTTGTCTAAAATCACACAGTTGGTAAGATCTGAACTCAGGGTTATTATTCTTAAGCCAGTCTTTTTTCTGTTATCCTCAAAGTGGAAAGATTCATCTTGAATTGAATGGGGAAGCCTAATCTATTACATTTTACATTGTGCTCAGTTTCCTTTCTCTTACTCTTGAGCTTCTGGGAAAGGGTAGAAAGTATACCTTGAGTAGACAAGCAAATGGTGCTACATAGTAAAAAATTGTTGCCAGTGAAAATGGAAAATCTTTCAGCATAATCCCCTCCCCACTGCAGCCCATTGCACCCCACCTTTCCAATTTTATATAATTCATTATATCTGTGATAACAATTTTTTTGGACTACAAAGGGTGATACAGTTCCACTGTTTCCCAGAACTAACACTAAGCTAGACAACATCTAGAACGGTGCAGGAGAGATGAGAGGCAGGAATAAATGATTGATTAACACGTGTGTGAGTTCTCAATTATCGATGGTAATGGCCCGTGGATGTAATGTGGATTTGCCAAAGTTGCTGATAACCCAAAAGTAATTTTTATTGAGATTTTGGAATACAAAACATTTTTGAAAGAAGAGTCATCTATCTAATAATTACTTTAATTTTGAGGTAAGCTACGATAATGGGTATTTTTTAATTCCCTAAATACACATCATTGTGAGGCAGGAGAAGCATCCAAGAATGTGCTAGTGAGTAAGGAATGCCAACAAAGACTAAAATCTGGAACAGGACTCGCAAAGCAATGGCTAAAAAAGCTGTGGTATGGGCATAGCATAGCCAGGGACAAGTGAGGTAAGGCCACGGTACCCCACAGCCGGACAGCCTGGGTGCCAATCCTGGCTGTGGATACCTACTAACTTTAGGATTATGAGCAAGTTACTGAATTTCTCTGCACCTTAGTTTACCCAACTATAAAATAGAGTCTATAGGGGCACTTAGATGGCTCAGTCGGTTAAGAGTCTGACTTTGGCTCAGGTCATGATCTCCCTGTCCAGGAGTTTGAGCCCCACATTGGGCTGTCTGCTGTCAGCACAGAGCCTGCTTAGGATGCTTTGTCCCCCTCACTCTCTGTCCCTCTCCCATTTGCACACACACATACTCTCTCTCTCTTAACACTAAATAAACATTAAAAAAATAAAATGGAGTCTACATAGCACCTACCTCATGGTGTGGTCCTAAGAACTAAATATATTTAAGGATGTGCATGGTGCACATTAAGTGTGATAGTACTATATATTTCCCATATTATGCAGCCATTAACGTGAATCAGGCAAACCTTTGTATGGCAATGTGAAAACCTGGCATGATATACTAAGGGAAAAAAGAAAAGAAAAAGAAAGGAATTCAGATAATTATACCACTGTCCCGTGTATATTTTAAAGCCCCTGATGACTAGATATGTGAGTTATAGATTGCACAGAGAGTAAGAACTTGAAATTTTTTTTTTCAACAAGAGAAGTTCACTTACAATCACTTCTTGGTCAGGAGGTGGACACAGATGGCCACACTGAAGCAGATTTACTTTTCTCAGTAATGGAATGTAAGACTAGGAAACCCAGTGGGCTCCAGGGCAAGAGAGTAGAAGGACCTTTTAACTTCCAACAAAAGTTACCTCTCCTAAGAGCTCTTGGTAAGCATAGCTGGTCACTTGCAAAGAGGAGAGCAAGTTGAATGGGGTTCATTGAGCTCTCTGGGAGTACAGGGATCCTATTGGTTCTTTCCTTTCTTGGAGTAACATGGTTGGAACCTCTCTGTCTGCTGTGTTAGCATTGTCATATCTGAGGTCTGATGAGAGGAATACACTACAAGGCTTCCAGAGGGGAATGTTCCCCAAGGGAAAAGAAGCCTGGTTGGGTGGCAAAGCCTAGATACCCTGGTCTAGGAATACATGGGGAAGGCCACTTCCGGTCCAGGTATGGCCGAGGTAAGAAGCCCATTTGGACCAGCTTCCTTAGCTCAGAAGTCACACGTGTGAATATGGGCAAAAGTATATACTGTTGGAGTCCACGTGTAGAGCAGGATTATGATCTCCGAGAGGATCCTACCAGTAAAAGCAAAATCGTGGCTATGGATGATGCCATCAGATGGCACAGGACTGGTTATCAATAGTGACCTTGGGGTATTCACAGAAATCCCAGCAGAAGTACATTAGGTTTGCCAGTTCTCTGTCCTTCTGAGTTTTGTAAGCATAATGAATCTCTTTTGAGTAATTACCTAGAGGATGAAGACAATCTAGGTAAGTGGTACATACTGAATTTATGAAAATATATGTAGATGTAGATGTGAGTATAGATTAAGTATAGATACATTAATCAGAGTTAGATAGATCAAGAGTTTTTGACCCCAAGAAGTGGTGTGACCTTACCATGAGTTTGAAATTTTAGCAGTTGCAGAATAGATGCAACTATTTCATATTGGTTCAAAAATCTGGATGTGTGTGTGTGTGTGTGTGTGTGTGTGTGTGTGTGCCTGTGCACATGAAACTCAAAGTGTGGTCTCAGGACTAACAAAATCATCATCACTTGGCTGCCTGAAAAGTCATGCATCCAGTGGCATGCTGGTGAATGTTTAACATCTGGCTTACAGAGGGGAAGGATGGGTGAGTTGGGGGAAGAGTTCTGATTTTTAGCATTTGCTGATTTCAATGCTTTAAATGCTCCTACCTGGTTGATGTCCTTGTGATATCATTGAATGTGGAATTGGGAGGAATATGCACAGTGGCCTCTACTGAGCTAGAGCAAGCTGGCTCCAGTGCACCACTGCATGGGTCGCTGTCCCTCCCCAGATTTGCTGATCAGAACCTCTGGGATTGAAGCCCCAGAGTATGAGTTTTAACAAGCCACCTGGATTATTGTGATGCTCATGAAAGTTTGCAAAGCATCATGGAAGTCAGCAGACTCCTAGGTTTCCTGCAGAGGTGAAAGTGCAATCAGGATATCCAAATAGGTAGCTTTGTTGAAACCACAAATTAAGCCAGGAAAAAGGAGTATGGAGCAGTGTACTTCACTCTGGAAACTCATTAGTGGATGTTAAGGCAGAAACACAGCCCAAACAATATACAGGAAGAGAAAGCAGCCAGAGAAGCAACTAAGATATGGAAGAAATGAGAGTGGAATTTTCCAGGAGTGCAATCCTAAAAGACCCAAGGAGAACTTCTCAGAAGTGTCTTGTGTGTGAGCTAAGAAATAAATACAAAATTAATCTTTATCAAATCCTATTAGTAGAACTATACAGCCTAAACACAATCTGTAAATGGGTCAATCGGCATATGATAAATTTTGTCACTAAAAATAGATTAAACAATCAAAACGGTAAAATTTAGATCCCCCAAATTTGGGAGGGTAGAATTGAACTCGAGAGAATTAATGACTATATTGTTTTGTTTATTGTGAATATACATGTGTTATACTGTATTTATTTTGTTGTATGTCATGTGTTTTTCCTGAAATGAAAAATAATGTATTTTCTATTAATGTTAGAATTTTAAAAACTAAGTAATTTTTAGTTTTGACTTTTAAAAAATTCTAACATTAAAAGAAAATAAATTATTATTTTATTGTGGTAAAAACCACATAGCATAAAATATCCTACCTTAACCGGTTTTAAGTATATGGTAGTGTTAACAAACACCATGCACATTGTTGTGCAACAGATCTCTAGAACTTTTCATCTTGCAAAGCTGAAACTCTTTGCCTATTGAATGACTCCCCTTACTGCTTCCCCAAGCCCTTGGCAATCACCATTCTATCTCTGTTTTTATGAATTTGACTACCTTAGGTACCTCATATAAGAATTATGCAGTATTTGTCTTTTTCTGACTGGCTTATTTCACTTAGCATAATATCCTATGAATCATTCATATTGTAGCATATGATAGGATTTCCTTCTTTTTTAAAAAAAATTTTTTTGGGGGCGCCTGGGTGGCGCAGTCGGTTAAGCGTCCGACTTCAGCCAGGTCACGATCTCGCGGTCCGTGAGTTCGAGCCCCGCGTCGGGCTCTGGGCTGATGGCTTGGAGCCTGTTTCCGATTCTGTGTCTCAGTCTCTCTCTGCCCCTCCCCCGTTCATGCTCTGTCTCTCTCTGTCCCAAAAAAAAATAAATAAACGTTGAAAAAAAAAATTTAAAAAAAAATTTTTTAACATTGTATTTTTTTGAGAGACAGAGACAGCGCGTGAGCAGGGGAGGGGCACAGAGAGAGAGGGAGACACAGAGTCCAAAGCAGGCTCCAGGCTCCGGGCTGTCAGCACAGAGCCTGACTTGAGGCTCAAATTCACGAACTGCAAGGTCATGACCTGAGCCAAAGTTGGACGCTTAACTCACTGAGCCACCCAGGTACCCCGGATTTTATTCTTTTTTTAAGGGCTGAATAATACTACTGTGTATGTATATACCATATTGTCTTTATCCATTCATTTACTGATGGACATTTAAATTGTTTCCACCTCTTGGTTCTCATGAATAATGCTGCCACAAACATGGGTGTGCAAATATCTTTTTGAGATCCTGTTACCAATTCCTTTGGATATATAACCAAAAGTTAAAAAGGGAAAGCTATTATTATTAATTAAATATCAATTATTAACAACACAAAAATAAATATATATACATATATATTTTTAAAGTCATAGCTAGAGTTTTGATGAAAATTGATGGAATCCTTCATTATGCCTGTGCAGAATACAAGGTTAGGCACTGGAACAATGAAGAACTTTAAAACAGTCTCTGCCCTCTAAAGGTTTAGAGTCTAATTGATGAAGCAATACCAACACATAAATAAATTATAATAGTTTGTTTCAAAAGTAAATTAGTTCAGGGGCACCTGGGTGGATCAGTCAGTTAAACATCCAACTCTTGATTTTGGCTCAGGTCATGATCTCATGGTTTATGAGATCAAGGCCCATGGTGGGCTCTATACTGACAGTGCAGAGCCTGCTTGGGATTCTCTCTCTCCCTCTCTCTCTCTCAAAATAATAATTAAAAAAAAACATTTAAAAGTAAATTAGTTCATCATATTAATTACTGGTGCAAGTACAAATTGGTCAATCCACTCTGGAAAACTGGCAATGTCTACTGAAACTAAAATGTGCCTACTTGTGACCCAACAATTGTAGGTATATAATAGGATATCGTAGGTATATACTCAAGATAAATAACTGCATCTATCCACCCAAAAGACATGTACAGAATTTCCAAGGTTGTTTTACTCATAGCAATCAAAATTTGGAAAACGTGAATTTGAGGGGGTGTTGAATGGATAAAAAAATTGTTGTATATTACTCAAATGAAATACTATACAACAATAAAAAAGAATAGCCTGCTTCTATACACAACTACATGGGTGAATCTTACAGATGTAATTATAAGCAAAATAAGCTAGATGTACATGGACTGGATGATTCCAAGTTCAAGAATAGGCAAAACTAATTTCTGGTTGTACAAGTCACAGACATGGATAAGGACTGTGAAGGGGAAGGAGATAGCCTTCTGGGTTGCTGAAAATGTTCTATATCTTGATCTGGGTGGTGGTTACACTGGTATGTGTGCATGTAAAAATTTACTAAGCTTTGTAGATTTTTCCTTTTTACTGTATGTATGTTGTACTGCAATTTTTTAAAAAAGGTTTTGTTCTAAATAAGTGAGTTAGTTTCAGAGGAGGAAGTGACGGGGAAAGATCAAGAAGTCAGAGTATACTTCAAAGGGGAAATAAGAATTAAGCTGGATTTGATATAAAGGTAGGAATTATTCAAGGGAACTGCATGAGGGAGGTCAGTTCAAGCAATAGAAAACATGGGAAGAAATATGTAGTGGCACAGAGGTTCAGAAAGCTTGGCAGACCTTGGGCTTGTCTCTCCAACATCCATCTTCCCTTCCCCTCCGAATAGAAGCCTTGTGGGTTCTATTCTGTGGGTTGGGTATGACTGGCTTCACCTCAGCTCCAAGAGTGGGTCTTAACTGGTTTGAGCCTTATCAATATAATCATTTAGGGATTAATGTAAACCAGTCATTCCAATGGTTTGGTTCAAAAGCAGGCATCTTCCTAAGATGGTAGAGTTAGAGTTCAGCTGAGGCTTTAGTATCAAAGCTTAGGAAGGACATGCAACTATTGACAGCAAGCAAAAAAGTTTATAGCTTCAGTTTTTGATGGTAACCATTTTGGGGAACACGAGGGAGTTGCCTGATGTAGAAAGTTGGGCTGAGTTGACAGGAATGTGGAGAAATAAAGCTGAAGCCCTAAACGATGGCACCGGATTTTTTAGGTTTGCAGGCACATTATTGTTTAAATCCACTTTGAAATATCCACTTGGAATGGATTTTTATGCTGCTTTGTAACCCAAATAACGTTTCTAATAACCTAGGCACAACACCTCTTGAATGATTTCTTCTAGTTTCCACAGCCATAGCCACAGCCTTCCTTCAGACTCTCACAACACTGGTTGAGAGAAGTGCAACGACTTTCTAACCTGGTCTCTGCCTTCCTTTTCTTCTTACCTTCATCATCCTCCATGTTGCTCCCCAAATGATCTTCTCAGGCATATCTGATCACTGCTGCTAGGTGAATGACCCTACAGGCTCCATGCATTGGGAATAAAGGCTAATGGGTCCAAGTTTGCCAACTGAGTTTTACATTTATTTTTGATAGAAAAAGAAACAGAGCATGAGTGGGGGAGGGACAGAGAGAGAGGGAGACACAGAATCTGAAGCAGGTTCCAGGCTCCGAGCTGTCAGCACAGAGCCCCACGTGGGGCTCGAACTCACGAACCATGAGATCATGACCTGAGTCAAAGTTGGTTAAGCCGAAGTTGGATGCTTAACCGACTGCGCCCCCTAGGCATCCTGCCAACTGAGTTTTTAATACCTTAGTTCTACACACGAACCCTAACAAGACCCTTAGTATCCAGCCAGATTTTGTCCGAGCTAGCACTTCAGCCCAGAACATGCTTTGCTCTCTATCTGCTTAATAAGAATACCACTTCTCCTTTCTGCATCCAGCTCTAAACTTGTCTCAGAATTCTAAGTGTTTAGGTTTCTCCATCTGATAACTACTCATTAGGCTACAGTCTGGTAGGACAATTTTATGTCATGATAGCTCCCAGTTCAGTGTGTTAGGGAGTTGGGGTGATTTATACGTCTGGCCTACCCACTACAGTAGGATGCTAGGAGGTCAGGGGCCTTGTTTTTTCATCTTGAATTACTCACTGCATCTTGCCTAGCTCTTTTCATAGACAATAAAGGTATGCTATATAGTTAGTTGACTAGAGATGAAACTTCCTCTAGGGAATGACTTGGAGACAGTTACAGGGTAAGTGGGAGCAGCGAGGGGAGTATAGTTGTTGAAGGAGTTTTAAAAACGCAGGTTAAGTATATTAAGTTTAATCAGTTTTAGTGCACTTTTGAGTAGATGGTTTCTCTTGCTGTTTTTCTAAAATCCCTTGTATTCTTTCCACATTGTTTATTTTTTAAACCATTTATCTTTTTATTCATCTCCTTTTCTTTTGTGCGGGGTGGCTGTTGGTTATGAAATAGTATGCAACTTGAGAAGAGAAGAAATAGAATGAAGAGGTGGTTTGCTTTCATTTCTCTTCTCCAACATGATTATTCAGGTATTCAGGAATACCTTTGCTAGGAAAGCAATGAAGCCCATATACTAAAGTGATGGCTTTAGATATTTTTTATAGTAACCTCTTAGGCACATACCATGTTGTATATACACACCTGGAACAGGCTTTTGTAAAACAACACTTACTCTTTTTTTTAAATTTTTTTTTTTCAACGTTTATTTATTTTTGGGACAGAGAGAGACAGAGCATGAACGGGGGAGGGGCAGAAAGAGAGGGAGACATAGAATAGGAAACAGGCTCCAGGCTCTGAGCCATCAGCCCAGAGCCCGACGCGGGGCTCGAACTCACGAACCGCGAGATCGTGACCTGGCTGAAGTCGGACGCTTAACCGACTGCGCCACCCAGGCGCCCCAACAACACTTACTCTTAATTCATGCCATGTATGTTGGTCTTCTCTATGTTGTTCTGTCTTACTTTGAACAAACCCAGTAAATCCATTTCATGACCATTAAAGAGTTGAGATCTGAAAGTTGAAAACTGTGACACTAAGGAGTAGATACTATACTTGCTAGGTCATAGTCAGTGGATGAACACTGTGCCAAAGTACATCTGCTGATACTATTACATTTAATCTGTCACAATAACTTTATGATAGACTATTATACCCATGTGACGGATGAAGAAACTGAAGCTTGGGGATACTTGGGGGTTATGACATGGAAGAGCTGAGACTCAGACACAGGTAGACCATGCTTCCGTTAGAACTCAGTGGCATGTGCCATGGCTTGAGGTCACGGCCAACTGTGGAAAAGATCCGCACATGTTGATCTTTTAAACCGGAAGCACACGCAAGGGAGGATGAGACCACCAGGGTGCAGACAAAATGGTCAATACACAACAACTTTGTTTCTCCTCTGGAACTCTATTTCTGTCCTATTTTCTCAATCTGCAAGTCCTTCCCTACATGACAAAACCCTTAAAATAGAGCATTCAAACTACAGCAGAGAAAATAATTTTATGATTAGAAGGAAAACTTTCAGAAGGCTGGCACTAAAGTTTTTGAGTCCTCTTTAACAAAATTCTGTGGACACTAAGAATGAAAGCTTTATTTATTTATTTTTTTACCTTTCGTTTTCCAAAACCCCCGAAACATCTAAAAATAGATGAAATAAAAATTCTATGCTATTGTGTGCCTATATCCAATAAGGAAGGTTTGTTATGGTTTGTTAACCATATGGTTTGTTGGGGCGCCTGGGTGGCTCAGTCGGTTAAGCGTCCGACTTTGGCGCAGGTCATGGTCTCATGGTTCGTGAGTTCGAGCCCCAAGTCAGGCTCTGTGCTGACAGGTCAGAGCCTGGAGCCTGCTCCAGATTCTGGGTCTCTGCCTCTCCCCCAGTCATGCTCTGTCTTTCTCTCAAAACTAAATAAACATTAAAAAAATTAAAAAAAAAAACACCGTATGGTTTGTTAAGGTTATTAAAGTCATGGCACATGCCACTGAGCTATAAGCAGAAGCATGGTTTATCTGTGTCTGAATCTTAGCTCTGCCAGGTAGTGGCTTTGTGACCTCAGGAAAATTATTATACGTCCAAGCCCCGGTGTTCTCATCCATAAAATGTTATAATAGTGAAGCAATACTATGACAGCAGCTCTTAACACATTCATGACAATGAAGAGACTGCTTTCACGATTGGGTAAATTAAGGCAATTATCCCTTAGGGTCTAGGATTCAGGTGACAAGGGGCCGGTGGCCTGTTGGCCTGTTTCAAATCACACTGGACATTCACTGCCAACATTTGCCAATAATGATATCAGGGTAAAACGAAATCTTAAAGAGAGCCGGATTTGAAAAGGTATGACAGCTACACTCTTCAGTATAAAGTGTGCATCTTAAGAATAAAGATATACCACCACCAATGCCAGACATTGCATTAGGTACGGGTACATAGACTGAACAATATTCATGCAGTCCCTGCAGTATGGAGTCTACAGTCTGTTGGAGAAGACAGGCAATATAAAAGTAAATGTATTAACAAAAGGATCCCAATTGGGAAAAGTGCCACTAAGGATATAAAGCTGATGTGACAGAGACTAATAAGAGGGATGCTCACTTTAGACAGAATAGTTAGGAAGGTCTCTAGGAAGAGGTGATATTCAGGCTGAGACCAGAAGGACGTTAAGGGACCAGCTGTGTGAACAACCAAGAGAAGAATCCTGGGACCAGTAAATGCAAAAGGCCCTGAGTATGTGGGACTGTGTATCATGATGCTCTGGACTTCTTCCACACACACTGACTAATCCCTTCTCTTCTGTCCTGCCTGCTGCTTTTCTGACTCAGCCTTGCAGTGCATGTGGGGCTCCAGTTCAGGGTCCTTGATGATTGCGCCCTTTGATATATCAACCTAAAATTATTCCAGGAGTCCTTCCTTTTCCACATATATTCCATAGGCTGTACCTTGCTCACTGTGACTTCGCCATTCATTCTGATTTTTTTACCTACATTTTTGCCTTAGGGCCTGACGGAAGAGATGTTGATACAAAGTAGACTCTCAAATATTATTTGCTAAATTTTTGGATGCATTTCATTAGATCATCAAGGAACTGTTATTTTTGTTTGTAGTTTTGCTGCTTATTTATTTTAATACGGGCAGGATTGGGGGAGATCAAACGGGTGAAATTTGAAGAAGAATGGTACGGCTTTCTAGAGTGGCATTCAGTTACTGGAGGGCTACTTCTGCCTCTGTAATTCATTAGTGATGTGACCTTGGACAAGCCATCCCACTTGAACCTTGACATCTTGAACCAAACTCCAGGATTTGGTCCAAGCACCCTTCAATGTCTGTTCTTTTCTATGACTCATTGGGTTTCAATATTGGCTACCCCTTCCACATTCCTAGGAAATAAATGTTATTTTTAGACATCAACTTAGTTTATGCAATAATTATACCTTACATTTCATAAGAATTTGTCATTTTCAGAGTATGTTAATCTCTACCAACTCACTGGATTTTAACCAGTCATGTAAAGTATGGAAGACAAGTTATTTATTTTTTTTTTTACATGTGACAAGATGTGAAATTTGTCCAAGGTCACAACACAGTAGAAAGGGGAATGACACTTGTATATACTGTCCTGACTGTATGTGGCACAATTAATTGGATAGAATCCCTACCGTGTGAGTGGAATAGTGTTTATGCCCTAGAATAGTGATGACTCCTTTTTTTTTTTTTTTTTAATGTTAAGGATTGTTTTGAAATGCTGAAATCAAAAGAATCTTTTTTTTTTCCCCTAAAGTTTTTAGTTGTAAGAATCAGAAAAGTCCTCAGGTTAGCTCACTTAGGGAAGGGGACTATGGCAGGAGTAGCAGTCTTATGGACAGGAGGCAAGGTGGCCTCTATAATAAATGGGAATAAACTTTATAATAAATGGGAAATAAACTCATTTCTTCCTAGGACTCAACTGTCTACTTTTCTCAGAACTTCTAAGATCTTTCTTATCTAAAGAGCAGTTCTCTCTGCTTACTCATGGTTCTTGCTTTCCTATAACCATGGCTCACATGGCTTGGCTTCCTGACACTCTGGCCAGCTGACTCCAACAAGTCAGATCATAGACCACTCCTCTTTTAGTTCCTGTGATCCAATCAGCTGGGGCTGGTGAAACTGGGACAGGAAGGTTATAGAAAGGTCATATGGTACCCACATCAAGTTCTACCTCTGCATCAGGACTTAAGGACAGGATTTTTAAGGAACAGAGTCTATAGAATGGAACAGGCATCCCCAAACCTATCTGCTACACTTACCTATTTATCCAAGTTTCACAAAATTCTACTGAGTCTTCCTTTCTAAGGTGTCTCCAATCTTCGTAAGCGTAACTTCGTAGATATACCTATTCTTCTTATAGTTCATGGAAAACAAAACAAAATAAAACAAAACAAAACAAACAATCCACATTTGTCCCTTAATTTAAGATAGGAAGGGTGGTTGCACGGTTTTCTGACTGTGGGATGCAGTTAAAAAAAAGTGCTAGCAATCACTTGGGGGCAATGAGGTCCCCCACCTGATCCTGTCAATTGTTTCTGGACAGATCATTTATTTCCCTTGAAATTCAGGAAAGGGAGGCTTTTGCAATCTAACTAGAAACTAGAAAGAATCTTAAGGGATTATCTAATCTAGCCTCTGTATTTTACACTAAAACACATTGACCTCAAGCCTTAGGTCACAGAGTTGATTAGAGGTAGAACCAATGGAATACTTCTCTTAAACAAATGTTTGTGAACTTTTTATTACATCATCTCAGTACAGCCCTGTAGAGGCTTACTCTGAGAATCACAGATAATGATTGTAATAATGCAGCATAAAGTAGTGTCTACATGTAAACTTTAAGATGAGAACATGGAATGGGGATGGAAAACAGGAATCTTCACAATGTGTGAATAGACAGGAAACAACCTAAAAATGCTCTAATTCTTGTTTTCTAAAAGCTTACATATAAACAAAAGATCTTGAAGATTGATCTGAACTCTCTTACTGCCACAAAATTGCATCAGAAAATGGAGATTAGGCAGTTCCTGCTGCCAGATGGTATAGGAATGTGGTTGCATGTCAACTCTGATCCTAGACTGCCTGTCTTCAAAGGTGAGTGCTATCACTTATTAAAATTGTGTACTTTTAGGCAAGTTTGTATCATTTTCCAAAGTGCCCTGGGTCAAGCTACTCAACATTGCTTGCTTCTCATTCTCTGTATGTAAAACATAAAAGATGTCATATAAATATTTATAAATATAACAATATTGTAAGACACACTCTATAGAGTCATTCGCAGGATTAGAACGGCCAATACTTGAGAAATTCTTGAACAGTGTTTGGCACATAGTAAAGCCACTATGGAAGTGTTAACCTATCATGATTATTACTCTTTTCTCCGGTGGGAGTACAATTACACTGGTGGAATAGAGAAATCTCCATTTAAAATCCCGTGGGCTAGATTAGTGATATCAGTTAGTTTAGCTGGAATTAGAGATGGAAAGGGAAATTTTCTTCTCTGGTGACTCCATCTTTATCCCTTTAACTCAGGAAATTCGGAAGGTGATCACGATTTGCATGCCACAGACCAGAAAGCAGGCTAGAGAAGGTAACTGCTCGCCCAGAACTAGAAGTTGAGTCAGTAGTGGTTCAAGGTACAAACTCGATTTGTCTAAGACGCTATAACCTAAAGTCTTCTCCAAGGGAAGACTTTCTGGACTTAGGAAGTTCTCACTCCTCCAGGGTCAAAAAAAAAAAAAAAAAAAAAAAAAAAAGGTGTGTGTTGGTGGGGTGGGGGGGTGGGGGGGTGGGGAGTGGTGGTGGAGGGCACCCTCATACCTCTTCAAGCCCGGCATCTATAACTTGGTACAGCCGCCTTTTCCCACGCTGTTCAAGGCTAGCTAAGAGGACTGGCTCCACACTGCGGGAGAATCCGAGCTCTGGCTTTCTGTTGCTGAGGCCAGCCTCCCTCAGGGTGAGCCAGGGGATCTGACTCCCCTGCGCAAATCTGTGGCGTGTAATGCCTTCATTTACTTAGAAACTACACTTCTGAGTAAAAACAACAACAAAAACCCAGGAAAGACCAAGCAAAGGGAGCAAGAAGAAGCGCGCAGGAACACGCTTGGGCCTGGGAACAGCCCCAACCTCATGAGCCCTTGCAGTTTAGCCCCCACGCGCGACACCCGACCGGGCGCAGCCACCCGCCTCCGGTCCCGGAGGAGGCGTGGCCCGCACGCGCCGCCATCTTGGGCGCCTCTCTAGGCGCCGTGTTTACTACTCTATGATCGCCCGCTCCCGCCCCGCCCCTCCCCAGTCATTGTCTGGAGGAGCAGCCGCGGCCGCAGCGCCTTCTCTTTATAAGCCCGCAGTGCCCGGATGTGAATGGATTACAATGTATCTTTCAGGGAAACCTATTATTATCAATGTGACTCCACGGGGGAGTCAATGGTGATGATGATGAGGAGGAGGAGGATGATGATGATGAGACACCTCTAAACTTGGAACAAGTTTAAGACTTTATAAGAGGAGAAGAAAAAAAAAACCACCAACAAGATTTGTTTGAGGAAAAATTCTAACTATCCTGTATTGATATTTTTTTTATAAACAATAAGAAAAAGTTGTTGGATTTTTTTTTAATGATTTCTTTTTTGGGGGAGGGGATTTTGTTGCAGTTTTACGGTGGAAAATGCAAAAACCAGAACCAGGTGCATAATCTTGTATTCTGTGGATATCCCTGGAGCAGAACTGAGTACCAGTTAAAATACTTTTTTGGGGGATACACATGTGAGATACTAAGTACTTGCAGAAGATTTTTGTCTTTCTTTTTAAAGTCACTTTCCTTGGAATATTGTGAGCATATTTGTGGCCATTTAAGGTAACGTTACAATTTGCTGTCAGAGTAAACTGTTTGTAATTGAATTTAATTTTTAAAATGTCGATCCCAATGTTTTATTAAAACAAAAGGAACAACCTATTAAATAATTGCCAATGGGAAAAGTGTGTGCATGCATTTTGTGTATGTACTAGCACATCTAGCAATAACAGGGTTTCTGGAATGTGTATTTTAACACACGTTAAAATAGCGTATGTTGCATATACTGGATAAAGCACGCTTGTTATTACGAAACGATAGAATTATGAAGCTTAATTTTTATCCTAAAAAGTGATGTGAAAAAGTATGTTTTAAGAGCATGCAAGGCCTGTAATGGTAAATGTTGAATTCAAAACTTACAAGTGCTGGCGAACGGGGACTTAGCGTGGCTAGGAACTCAAGTGTAAAAACAAAACAACATCCACCCTCAAAAATTGCCTTTTTTTTTTTTTTTGGCGAAGTTTGCAGCTATACTAATCTGTGACTTGAAAGGAAGGGGAAAGAAAGTATGCAATTTAGGTTTCGCCCCCAATGCAAAAGTACCGAAATGAAAATCTCCCCAGCAAAATGTGGCTTGGTTTATATATGGAAAAGAAAAATATTGTTCCTCTTGGCAAAGTCTTTTTGCATCACGTGTATTTGCAGCCTAGTATAAACTTGCTTTGCTGTGTGTGGATGTGTGAGTGAGAGGGAACGAGAGTCAGAGAAAGAAAGAAGTGAGGGGATGTAAACTCGAATAAATTTCAAAGTGCCTCCGATGGATGAAACGGGCAAAAACTGAACTGTTCAGGCTTCAGATTGTAACTGACGATCTGAGGGAAAATGAGGTGCTCGATGAATTTTCGTTTGTATTTTTTTGCGAGGCGGGGGAGGTGTTGAGATTTTTTTTTTTTTCCTGGGGGGGGGGGTGGGGTGCATCCCAGCCAGCCCGACCCGAGCGAGCCGCGTCTCCCCGCCGGAGCCCCCCCACCCATTTCTTTGCTGAACTTGCAATTCCGTGCGCCTCGGCGTGTTTCCCCCTCCCCCCTTCCCTCGTCCCCTCCCCTCCCCGGAGAAGAGAGTTGGTGTTAAGAGTCAGGGATCTTGGCTGTGTGTCTGCGGATCTGTAGTGGCGGCGGCGGCGGCGGCGGCGGCGGCGGCGGCGGCGGGGAAGGAGCAGGAGCGGGCGCGGGCGCAGGAGGCGGAGGTGGTGGTGGTGGAGGCAGTGGTTAGACATGAACGCCGCCTCGGCGCCGGCGGTGCACGGAGAGCCCCTTCTCGCGCGCGGGCGGTAGGTACGGGCGCCGGCGGGGCTCGGCGGGCTGATGCGCCGGGCGGCGCGGGGCTGGGGCTCGGCGGCTCCGCACGCGGCTCCGCGCCTCCCGAGCCGCGGGCTCCCGGCTCCCGGCGCTCCCAGAAGAGACACCCCTTCCCCTCCCGCGCCTCTTCCCTCCCCCTCGTCTCTACCCCCCCCCGCCCCCCCTCCCCAGTCATGCCACTCGGAGGGACCGATGACTTTGCCAAGGGCCTGACTTTAATTTCTACAACCCTTTCTTTCACAAATTAGGGTGCTGGACAATTACAGAACCCGACCCTCCACTCTGCTCCCCCCTTTCGCCGACCCTGTCACCCCTCCCCCTTTGGACGTGTTTTCACTCCAGAGACGCTCATCTTTAATTTCTTTATAGCTACTTTGAAATGCAGAGGGGAGTGGTGTGTGTGAGTGTGTGTGTGCGTGCGTGTGTGTGAGTGTGTGTGTGTGTGTGTGTGTGTGTGAGGGGGGTGGGGTGGAAGGTGGGGGGGAAAGTTGAGACCGGATCGTTCTGAGTAGTTTCTCTTTTCTCTGTGATCCATTCATTTCTCGCTCTACCTCCTGTTGCATAAAATGATGCGCTGAAGAGCGGCTTTTTTTTTTCCCCTCCTTTCCCGGATTTGGTTTTATAGTGGATGTTACCAGTTTTGATCGTCTCTTTGGAAATACAATATCAGTATCGCTTTTTTTTTTTTTTTTTTTTTTTTTTTTGCTATTGCTGCCTATTCCATCTTAAAAAAAAAAAAAAAACAAAACTCTCCCATCCCTCCCTCCTTTCCGCCTTAATCCCGCCCGCCCCCACATCCCCACCCCCCAACCCCCCCAGTCTCCAAAAATCCGATTGTGTTTTCTCCAAGGATTGGGACTGGATTTTCTGATTGCGGTTATTTCCATGTTTCTAGGTTTGTGTGATTTTGCTAAAATGCATCACCAACAGCGAATGGCTGCCTTAGGGACGGACAAAGAGCTGAGTGATTTACTGGATTTCAGTGCGGTAAGAAAGAACGGTGGAAACTAACAACAGCTGTGAAAAACAAAACAAAACAAAACAAAAACCCCAAACACTTCAGCTAGAAACCAATAGTAATCTAAAGGACAGGAATAATTTTTTAATTGGCTGAATCTTTGGCAAACATGAAGGTCTTTTTGATAAGTTTTTAACTACAATTTTTGGGTGTGATGGACGATTCAGGCTTTTTTTTTATTTTTCCCCAGAGTGTAAAATTACTTGCCTTGAATTCCCTACCCACCGGACCCTCAAAATAATGGAACCTCCCCCCAAATGAAAGGACAAACAGACCACCCTAAAACTTGGCCTTACCTTGACATGAGAGTACTAATACTTTGCGCAATATTCCTTTTATTTTTGTTTTTCTGCAAATGGAAAGGAGCAACTAGGAGACCCAGTTGTCTCTTAAAGTTTTAAATTGATGATGCTTTGGATACGTATTAGTTACATCTCTTTCTAGGATTCTGAAAACTCGTGCATATGTGCTGGGCACACACTCTTTAGAACCCTTTAGACCGGGTTGGTACATTTCACAGTCCTGAGATCAGCACGAAGCAAAACTTGCACACTTGTGGAGTTTTACGGCTGTAGTTGGTCCTGTTCCATCCCTTTGCTTCCCTTTCCCAAATCAAGTCCCAGACCCGGCAGGGGAATTCATTCATTTTTAATGCCGAGAGAGTTTGGTGTAAGATGCATTTGCAAAGCAAAATAAAAAGAATCCACAAAACACACAAATAAAATCCAAACCGCCTTCTAAGTGGGGCTCTTTCATGTTGCTGCTGCCGCTGCCGCCGCCGCCGCCGCCGCCGCCGCCGCCGCCGCCTCCGCTGCTGCTGCTGCTGCTGCTGCTGCTGTTGCTGCTGCTGCTGCTGCTGCTTCTGGACCTTCTTCTGGAGAAATGGCTTTCGGAAGTTTTGCCAGGAAACGTAGCCCTAGGCAGCTTTGTAGCCCCCTTTCTGCTTGCTGCATTTTCTCCATTCGTTCCTTTGCTTTTTGCAGGCTCTGACTCAGGGAAGGTGCGCATTATCCACTAGATACGTCGAAGAAGAGGGAAGCCAATTAGGGTCGAAATAAATGCTGGAGAGAGAGAGAGAGAGAGAGAGAGAGAGTGAGAGAGAGGGAGAGAGAGAGAGAGAGAGTGAGAAAGAGTGAGAGAGAGAGAGAGTCTTGCTACAAATTGCTCTCATGTTAGAGACGAAATGAGAATTTAGTGCAGGTGGCACTTTTATATTTATTTGGGTTCACATATGACAGGCAAATCCTATACGGGATGGAAATGGACATTGCCACGTTTATGGCCAAGGTTTTCAGCATAAAGCAAACAACTTTTTTCTTCTCCTTTGTAAAACTAGTGTTTTCTGGAGAGGCCGCTGCCCTCCAACCTGAATCTTGATAACATTATGGGGACTGTTTGTTTAAAGTGGACCAGTGCTGCCTAGTGCTGGCAGTCTAATCAACCTGAGGAAAAATTAAGAACAGAGTGGTAAAAGGGGGGGGGGGTGACTGGTAATGTTATGCTTGTTTTAGTTTTAAGTCGGATGGTGATGTATTTTACTAAAATGAACCCTTAACGTAAACTCTTAAGCTATTTGGTAAGAGTCTGAAAGATCTTTGACGAACTCTGAAGGCACAAATGTCTTTTTTTCAACAGTAATATTTCTTTGTTTCTTTTAGATGTTTTCACCTCCTGTGAGCAGTGGGAAAAATGGACCAACTTCTTTGGCGAGTGGACATTTTACTGGCTCAAGTATGTAAATTCTTTTCTTAGCATGTAGTTAAATGTTCTTAGCTGTTTATTCACTCATTGTATATTTTTGGCTCTGTTGAAGTGTTCTGGAAAAGTCATTGAAATTGTAGCCTGTAATGATATGGTTATTTCACTGTCCATCAGTGGTATAACTTACACAAAATGTTATCTTTTGCAGAATTAAAATTAGGCCTTTTTTTTTTTAAAATCAAGGAAATTGTCTCAGAATTCCATTACTTAATTTAAAAGCAATTTTCTAATACAGTTGTAATCAAACATGTGAAGATAAGGCCAGTGTTGACACGGGGAAAATTAATTTATTTCCCTATTTGAAAATAGAGGGAAAAATCTAACTTTCAAAAAAAAAGGGAAAATCCCTCGTAAATAATATTAATTATTAGGTACTATGTATAATTAACCCTTTTAAAGAAGTGAGCACTTACTTTGCAGATGAATGCTGCATTGTAAACCATAGCTGTAAATAGAGAGCCTCTTGCTAATCTGAGAGCTAAATATGAATTCATTTCTCTTTAAAGCATTCTTTTTGATGCTTTAGCTATTTTTTGTCCTCTAAGCATTTCCTCATGCAGTGAATTTTTGCTATATTTAAAGTTTCAAATTTGCAAGGACTTTTACATTTTATAAATGAAAGGTCTTTGGGTGATGCTTAAAAAAGACGTTAGCGCTATTCACAAAGGAATCTGTGTGCGCAATGATTATCTGGCATCTAAGGAGGAGTTTTAGTAGGGGACTCCCTGAAGGTCTCTTATAAAGTGAAAACTGAAAATATGATACTACTTAAAATATATATATATTTTTTTGTCCAATGAATTTCACATAGGAAGGAGGCATCCATGGTTACCTGGTATCCTTTAGGCTTAAAGCTTAAATCCACTTACGCTTTTTAAACAGCTGTAGTATTTTAGGAGTTCTGGCAGTGGTAAATACCAGTACATTAGACAGAGTACCATTCTTAAGTCATGCTGGTAAATGTTGACATCTTTTAGCTGCGAGGTGCCAGTGGAATTTTCTGTTAACTATTGAATATCATTTCACATCTCTTAATTTTCATCTGATGCTCTGGCAATGAAAGCAATCTGTTCACCTTTGCGATTTGTGTAATTAGGATGCTTTTATAAAATTAGTGGCTTTTAAAAGTTGCTCATTTCCAAATAAGTTACGTCTCCTTTTTCTGGCCCCCAATAGGCTAAGTAACATGTTTATAATTTATAAGATGCTTCCTATGGTTATATTTTATCTTCTCAGTTTTGATTAAAAGTACTTTTGATTAAAAGTACTTCTGACTATATATTTGTATTTTAGTGGCCTGGACCCTGTTATATTTTCCATTTACAGACTTAATATTTTTGTTGTTGTTGTTGTTGTATTGGTATTTTGTCTTCCAAATTTTGGTGTTGTGTTCTTTACACAACTTTGAAGTAAAGATCAGTGCAAGAATCTCTTGTAGGCAGATTAATATTTCATGCTAGTATCAAAACAGTAACAGACTTTATCTCTGACAGCAATTTTCTTCATGGTTTTACTTAAGAAAACGTGTATTCAGCTTAAATCTAAAAGTAGATTATGTCACAAAGGCCCAGAGATAGACTGGTTTCAAAGTGCAAAACACTCTTTTGCACTCTGTGAAAACTGACACATTTGGAATAACTTAAGTGTATCAGTTTAGGTATGGTTTAATAAAGCAAAGTGATTTAGAAGCATGAAATTGTGTTACATTTAAAAAGACAACTGTGCATCTGGGCCCTTTTCTGTGTTCACATTTAAATAAAGTCCTTGCTATGATGTTTAAGTGTTTACAGAGAGTACAGGCTGGATAAGTATGAATATGTATTAATGCATTTTAGTAAGTGATTATGTATTGAACTTACACAGTTCTTAAGACAAATATATATACACACACACGTGCGCACATGTGCACACACACCAAACACACACACACACACACACACACACACACACAAACCCAGAGACTTCATCCTTAGTGACATGTCACGTACGATATTTCTAATGAATATACTGTGATTATTTTTAAGGTGTTGAACTTTGAGTTACATTGTACCACAGTTGTAGTTTTCAGACCCAAATGTTTGCTTATAAAGGTAAAAAAGTGTAGTGGCTATTTTGTGGTGGCAGCTGAATTGAAAATGCAAGGTACTCATCCAATGCAGTGTGATGGTGATTATAATATATGGAGTACAGATTGTAGTGTTGGTTTTTCTCATCTATTCAAGACATATTTGAACACAGGGCTATTAGTGAAAAAAATGGCTTATATTTCCATTCCATTATATTTCCACAACAAAGATGAATCCCTTTTAAAGAACATCAAGTAGAAAAGTCAGGAAAACTGCATTTTGCCTTTTAACTGAAGGATGAGCTAGGAAACTTTGGACAGAGAAATAATTTTCTAAATTTACTTCAGGTTAATACTCGTCTTGAGTGGGCTCAGGTGTGACTTTCATGGGTAGCTTTGAAACTTGGGTCTAAGAAACAAAGATCCGAACTGTAAGTAAGTGAACTATTTGTTCATCCTTGCAAAACCAGCTGTATTTCTTCAAAGTGAGGCATGGTGATATTTCATGCTTAAAGTTCCCAATAGCTTTTGAATCGATTAATATAGGATGCTCCATCGTGATTTGCAATGTGGGAATGAAAATAAAGTGTGGTCATATTCCCTTTAATCTTTTCATTTCTCAAACATGGGTTTTCCTACCACCTTAAGAAATGGTGAGGCTGCTAGGGAGAATGGAATGTAACCTGAGCTACAGCCTGACATTCCCAGGGAGCATTTTTCACATGAAAGGCTTTTGTCAACCCAGGAAAGGACCTGCAGTTTTTGTTTGATGTTTGCAGGTGTTCAGCAGAGAGCACTAAAACAATTCAGCCATGATGGTTCAGAGCTTCGATGACCTTAACAGAATGAATTGGTGGGCTCTGGAATTATTTTTAAGAAATAGTTGTAACCTATATGGTAACTTATACAAAGGGATTTAATATCCGTTATATCATTGCTCTTAAAACAAGCTAAAAGGATACACATGCCTGGATGATTGGAAAATTATTCTCATTAAAAAGTAAGATGGCCAAGTTACCAAAAGAAAAAGCAAACAAGCACCTAAAGTCTATAATTTATCGATGAACGGGGCTTAATTTTCTATTCTAACAAAAAATAAAGTTTCTTTGGTTACCTTTGAGTCTTTTATAAGCAAAAGATAAACATACTGGTTTTGGCATCTTTTTAAAAAGTAGTTTTAAAGTTGGGCCACTAAAATGATCTATATTCAAGAACAGCCCTGGTCACATCTGTTACATGTATTTACAGTTAGTCTATGATGGATACTACATCTTCCTCCCTTAGTTTAAAAGTTGAGCTTTTCCCCCCTGTAACTGTTTAGTTTTACTTAGGTGTTCAGTGTTTGTGAAAGATTGCCAAATGAATGGGTGTTTGAACAATTAAGAGCAGAAGTAAAACACACTACATCCCTGTCATGGTCATTTTTGGAAGAAGACAAACATTTTTTAATGTTCATGCAGGTTAGTTAACCTATATCCACGTAACACCCAATGACACATCAATGTAGTAAGTTCAGTGAGAAAAAAAATGAATCCAGTGGGTAGTTTTTGTATCACAGAGAAAATTCAAATGGTCAGCATCCTGAATTAATTTCCATCCATAACTGTTTGCATTCATGGTTATAGTGTGAAAAATAATTGCTCTCCCCTTAAAGGCATCTGTGGGGTAGAATTATTTAATTGTGTGTATCTGTATTTGTGTGTGTGTGTGTGTGTGCATGTGTGTGTTTCAAACAGCCTTTCTATTGTAGTACAACTCACAAGTGTGGTATGGCTTTTTTGTAAGCAGCAGACTAAGTAAATAGGTTTAAAAGTAAGTAAAGGGGCATTAAACCCATTATATTAGAATTACAGACTTTTGGGGATAGCAACCTCTTTTAGTATACAGTCCATTGTCTTCATTGTCCAGCCAAAGAAAACTGAGGCCCAAGTTAAGGAGGTTCTAACCTCTGCCTTTATTTGCTATTCTAAAAAACAAGTTCTGATTTGCTAATTCTTTATGGCTCTGCACGTCCTTTATTGGAATAACATTGGTTTCACTACTATGTTTTTCCTTAATTTGTGTTGCATAATAAGCTATAGGATTATACCCTGTGTGCTGATGTTGCTTCTGCGTATGTGCTTGTGCCCTTCGAATGCTTTTTAAGGTTTAGAACTGAATTTTGGATTATTGATCATTCTCTTTTACCTTAGCTCCCCCGTGACTGTTTGCAAGATATTAGACAGAATAATAGGGTATGGATGGGCCTGACACTGACAAAATACAAGTGCTTAATATGTCAAGTGGTGCGCTCTGCGACTTATATTTATTATACATTTTTACTCCTCTCAAAAACCATGAGATGCAAGGGTTACCATACTCAATTCATAGATGAGGAAACTGAGATTCAGAGATGGTAAATGACATGCTCTCAAGGCAGCCAGTAATAAATTAGGCTTTAAGCTCACGTCTGCCTAACTCAGTGTCCTTTGCACACATACACACATGGTCCGATATAGATTATTTTTCAAGATTATGTAGACATAGGAATATATTATTGAGGTTTGGCATTTAATATTATTCCTGATCTTTAGAGTAGATAAGCAGTTTTTAAAAACCATATTTAAGATAATGATATGAACCATGATATTTTTCTTGCCTTAGTGTCCAGATAAGCTGGCTTTCTAATTCATTTCGGATTTCAATGTGACTTCGTGTGTCTCTTTATTATTGCTATTATTATTCTTATTACAAGTAGAATATAGTAGATCTTTTCAAAGTTGTGCTTTCATTCTATTGTGAATTGACAGTGTGCCCGGGTGCCTGTGAAAATACCTTGTTTTCAGTTATTTTTAATGTGCCTAATCAAACCAAGAGTGGAGGTACCCAAGCCTGCTCTGTTAATATCTAAAAAAATAAAGATTTACTATTTTTAACTGTAAAAAAAAAGTTTCACAGTTCATTGTTACATCCTTGAAACTTAATATTCATTCACGAGCAATAATCCTAAACTCCATCTGCATCACTAAAATAAGCAGTTTTGAAGTTTTGATGTGTCTATTACCAGACATGTGCTTAAAATGTTACATTTTCTAAATTCAGAAGGAAGAAGCAGTACTCTATTTGACACTGACTTAAGTAAATAAAATGCATTAAACAAGCGTGGGGATCCAAGATCTGTTGAGACAGAAATGCTTAACATTTTTGACAGCATCAGCAAATTATCTTTACCCTACTATTGTAATGAGGAAATCACTTAAATAACAGATGAACAGCGAAGTCACATAAACATATATAATAGAAGTATGTAATGAAAGTTTATGCTGTTAATTGCTCGAATCTGTCTTAAATGCTGAGAATCATGGAGCAGTAAAGACTGTCATATAAACAGTTTTGTTTTGAGCTTAAAATTATTCCTTTTTGCTTTCATCTGCTATGATAAACAAAGTAATTTTGTAAGCTTTACAGATCAAACATTTACTCCTAATGGTAAACTACATTTTATATTGGAAGTTTGCAACCTCGTCCAAGGCATAGAGTTGAGTCCTGGTGGCCCCAGGCCTGTGATTTTCAACGTTTAGTATTATGATGCTATTTAGATCTGTTCCCATAAGCCAAGATAACAGATCTCAAGTTGCCTAATAAGGAACATGGTGTGTTTTGAAATGTTCTTCAGTTTACAAGTCTTGAACCAAAATGTTCTTGGCCAAACCTTTAGAATATAAATCTATATGTTGAGTAAGTCAGATCTTACACAGACACAGCATCAAAATGAAGCTAGGTAGAAACAGAAAAAAAAACAAAACAAAAAACCAAACCAATCCCCCCTTCCTTATTTTCTTATTTTATGAGCTATATTTTATGACCAGGTGTTCTTCCAAGCTAATTAGATAGCACTAAGTATTAGAGAAAATAAAGCACATCATATGGTTGTGTGTTTTGAAAGGTTATTTATGTTAATGGTTTCTTATTAGTCGGAAGGAAATTTTCAAAATGGACCACCACATTTTTAAACTTACGCTTGGGTTATGCATTTGCTATATCTGTGAGCCTACTTAGGCTCAACAGTAAGGTTTGCACATGTGTTTGAGGTAGGTACTTTTGAACCATATGCCTCTTAATGCTTATGAGAGAGAAGTACAAATCTAGTCTTTAGAGGAGATTGGTTAACACTTTGCTATAAGCAGTATATATATGTATATATATATATGTATATACGTACACATATACATACACATATATACACATATATATGTATATGTATATGTATATATATGTGTATATATATGTGTATACATGGATATGTATATATATGTGTGTGTGTATATATGTATATTTATGTCCAACTCCTAGGAATAGCAAAAGTGTTGAGAAAGGTTGTCATATATACTTTCATTTCCAAAATAAATAAAGGCCTAGTTAATCAGCATATCAAATTACCCAGCTGTGTTTAAAATCAGTTAATATGGATGAATTTCAGGACTGTAAGAAAGTATTTTATTTAAAGGTGCAGCCACCAGATTGTTCAAATGGATGCTTTTGTACTTTTGTGTGACAATTAACATTTAATGAATGACTTTCTAGACTGCCATTGGTAGTAATTACTATATGTAGTTTATTAACTGCAATCCATTGTTGGATGGGCCTGTATTGATTTGTTTTGCAAACAACCCTTCACACGTTCAGCAGTATTTGTACATTACTTTTTAAAGAACCTGTTTCATTTGCTGATTGCCTCTAAAAATTCTAGCTTACAAATTCTCGTGTACTAAAATGCCTTTTGATCAGTCATTTTAATTGAATTAAAAATTCAGCTTTTCAGCTATCACATTTTTACATTAGGTCCTCAGGGAGCCTCAAAGAGAGTACACAGTATTGATTTTAAGTAATTTATAGAAAGTTGGATTTACAAGAGACTTTGGAGATGCTCTATTATTTTTTAGGTAAAGAGCCAAGGTTTGGGAGGATTAAATGTCTTTTGCCCAAATCATACAGTTGGTTATTGGCTATAATAAGACACAAATACAGATGTCCTGACCCGCTGGTCAGGGACCCCATGCTGCTTTTAATTAAGGTTTGGACTCAATCTGTGGGTACCAACTGTATGTTTCTTAAGAAGAAGAAAAAGTGTATAATCTACCATTTCTGAACAAATAATAAAAATTTAGATTATGAGAGATAGACATCATAATCCGCCTCACTTGTCATCACGTGTTCCAATTTGGCTAAGGCAGTTGACGAATAACTGTTAAAATGTATTGTGTTATTAAAAATAACAAAGTAAGACCCATGATTAAATATCAGGGCTGTAATTTAATCTCAGGGTTTCTGGAGCTGTTCATAAACCATTTGGCTTTTTTCTGAAACAGATGACGTCAAAATACAGGTTGATTGAATTATGACCCTGGGTTACAGGAGCACCTGCCAATGCCTCCTTACTTCATGGCATGTCAGCATTTCCATTACAAACTTTTTTTTTCTCTAACATTTTTAACTTTGAATAGTTAAACTAGACTGATGGTTGGCATATAAACTTTCAGCCCCCTGGGAAAAGACTATTTTCCCAATAAAATAGAGGAGGTGGTGACAAAGCCCCATTACCTTTTAGAATGTTCTTCCTTGCTTTAATCTTCCATTAATTTAAACATTCCCTCTTGAGGTACTTAGCTGAGTTGCAAAGCATCCAAATGGAAGTTTTTAATCTCAAATTTCCCAAGCCAAGACTTAAATGCAAGGTATTTAGGGACAGTTAAACCAGGAAAAGACTTATCTTGTAGGAAGAAGGATATTGAAATGTTCTGGACACTACAGTTTAATGCTGTGTGAAATGCTGAAGAGCGAGACATGAAAACATGCAAATTGTTGTACCTTGTCAGTAGTTACTTTTATATCCACTTAAGAAGAGTAAAAATTGATAATGTATGGTTTAGAAAGGTTAATTTATTTATATCACTCTCTGGAGACTTAACAGCATATCTTCTGTTTTACCCCTTGGGTTTTAATATGTTGGCCATAGAGAGAGAATGCTGTTTCTATCTAGCTAGTTACTTATTTACCTATCAAAATTCTTATTGATTGTTGATCTCATAGATATTTTTAGTACATGCTATGCTCAACCCCCTGTGTTAGCAATTATGGGACATAGAGGGATTTATGGGAGATAGTTCCTGCCCTGAGAGGGCATATATTCTGACAGTAAAGGATAGAAAACCACATACAGAATTAGCCTTCAGTGCCCAAAAGGCAAGTACCATTTACGTTGTGGGAGTTTAGACAAAGACAAATTCTTTCTTTGGGAGGGAAAAGAATAATGAAGGCTTCATGGACAAATCAAGTCTGAGCCTTGAAGGGGAGGAATAGCATTTTGACCTGGGGGCACTGGGACTGAGCATTTTGTGTCACCATCACTGTGAAGCAGGCACAGAGGAAGGCTGTTGCAAAGGTTGCAAAGGGTGGATTAAAGAGATCTCCAAAAAGAGGCTCCTCAGCTTTGCTGTGGGATCAGCTCCGGTATGGACAACCACAGTGACTTCAACCTGCAGTGTCCCTGTTTCGGATGCCTTTTTTTGTTTGTTTTTTTCTTTTTTCTTTTTTGCTTTTGGGGATTTCCTTGGGGCTATTAGAGATTATAATCCAGTCCCTTCCAAAAGTATGTGTTTTTTAATGGTCGTGTCAGGATGGAAATCAAGGTTTTTATGTTCCCGGGTCCAGACTCTTCCTGTTATATCATTCAGCAGTGGAAGTTTAGCTGCGGTGGAGAAACTTATTTATTTAGCGGAATTCTGGAAATCTAGATTCTTTTGCAGTGTTCTCTGGTACATAGCTGCTTCATTTTGACAAAGTGATAGAACCTCACAGCCTACATCTTAAAGCTGGAAAAATAATTTGAAACTTTCCAGGAAACTTTAAACTTTAAGAGGGGATTTTATGCCATACTTAACAATAGTTTCAGATTGCAAGAATTCATCATTGTAATTTTTATTATCACTGCCATCACCATTACCAGTGCCACATCTTTTGATTCAAAAGCTAGCAGGGAAATGTGATAATTATTATTGCTATATAATACATTCAGAAATGTATTTAAAAAACATTCTCAAAGATATTGTGATCCTAGCCAAAACTTACATAGTGTTTGTAAGAACATCATGAAGTGGCCAGAATCACCTTTGGTTAAAATCTATCATAATTACATCACAAATAGGAAAAATATATGTAAATACAATTCTCCCCTCAAGTATTGATGATTTCAGATTGACGTGTCTGTTTCTCTGTGACATGCCAGGATTTCCGTGTCTAGCATGTGTTTTCAGTTTCCACAAGAAGCCAAAAATTAAAGTGATGGTTGAAATAGGCTTAGGAAGAATTTATTTTTTTAAATTTTTTTTTAAAGTTTGTTTATTTTGAGGGAGAGTGAGAGAGAGAGAGAGAGAGAGAGAGAGAGCGGGTGAAGGGCAGAGAGAGGGAGAGAGAGAATCCCAAGCAGGCTCCACACTGTCAGCACAGAGCCCGATGTGAGGCTTGAACCCACAAACTGTTGAGATCATGACCTGAGCTGAGATCAGGAGTTGGACACTTAACTGACTGGTGCCCTAGGAAGACTTTATTAATGCATGATTGTATTTGCTACATTGTAGAAACAAGATTTAAAAAAATGTTTTTAACGTTTATTTATTATTGAGAGAGAGAGACACAGAGCATGAACAGGGGAGGGGCAGAGAGAAGAGGAGACACAGAATTTGAAGCAGGCTCCAGGCTCCAAGCTGTTAGCACAGAGCCTGACGCGGGGCTCGAATTCAAAAACAGCGAGATCATGACCTGAGCCGAAGTCAGACGCTTAACCAAGTGAGCTGCCCAGGCTCCTGAAACAAGATTTTTATAAGGGAATATTCTAGATCCATTTTTAAGAATGTCAGTTATGAACCTACATATCCCCAAAACCTTTTCCTTTACTTTCACAAATAAGGGATTCATGGTAGAAATCTTTTGCAATGCTGCAACTTTAAACTCAAAAGAGGAAAATGTTTTGGTCATCAGTGGTAATAATATTTGAAGACTTACTAAACAATTTCATACGTAACCAAGTTTTGTAGTTTTGAAAGGGAATACCAAACAATATCAATTTCAGTCCTTGTTTGAATAATCATTCTTTGTCGTGTGCCTTCTTGAACATCATTGTGTACTAACTGGTGACCCAAACCATTGATTGTCTTTCTACTCTTGTGGGCACTGTGATTCTTTGTCAGGTTACTTTTAGCCACAAGGTTTATTTTCTTTTGACGCCTTACTCTCCCCTGATCTTACTAACCTCTTATTCAATTGATCTTTTCAACCTATGTAGAATTCTTTCTTGTATGTGGGATGTACATTTGTGCTGTCCCACTTTCATTAGTAGCAATTTTGGTAGAATTAGATAAGGTGAGAAATGTTCCCTAGCTAATTTAATTAATTTTACTTAAAAACAAATCCATAATTGTTTAAGGGCTGATTGTTTAAAGAATTTTGAAAACTTTGGGAAGTGAAAGGGATGAATGAATATCATTTTTTTCCAGTGTGAATGTATTTCACGGGAATAACATAGAATTATTAATAATTATTAAGTTTCATTTACTCATTCATTAATTCAGTAAATGTTTTTGAGAATCAAGACAAATCTCAGTGCTAGACGCTGTGGTGATGTAAAGAAGAATAAATGTCAACCTTACCATTGTAATTAGAGTGAGTATGATACTGCACCTGTTAGGTGAAAGTTCTATACCGATTCAACAATAAAGTACTTTTAAAATAAGTGGTGTTGAAATATAGAATTAGAACTCTTGGAAAGATACTTTAAAATATAACTGAGTACAGGGGCGCTCAGTCAGTTAAGCATCTGACTTCTGCTCAGGTCAACATCTCTTGGTTCCTGAGTCTCAGCCCTCGCATCAGGCTCTCTGCTGTCAGTGCAGAGCCCACTTTGGATCCTCTGTCTCCCTTTCTGTCTGCCCCTCCCCTGTGTGCACTCTCTCTGTCAAAAATAAATAAACGTTAAAAAGATATAAGTAAATGCAGACTTCACATTTCTGACTGCAGCATAGAAATACTGTGTACATGTGTACTCTACCTGACTATAAAGGAAGAATGGATTCAAATATTTAGGAAAATGGGACCTCGGAGAGTATTTGTTATCAATGTTCTTTCTTTCTTTCTTTCTTTCTTTCTTTCTTTCTTTCTTTCTTTCTTTCTTTCTTTTAAGTTTATTTATTTATTTTGAGAGAGACAGAAGGAGTGTGAACCAGAAAGGGGCAGAGAGAGAGAGAGAGAGAGAGAGAGAGGTGAAGAGGGACAGAGAGAGAGAGGGAGAGGGAGAATCCCAAGCAGGCTCCGCACTGTCAGCGCAGAGCTGGATGAAGGGCTTGAACTCACAAACCTGTGAGATCATGACCTGAGCCGAAATCAAGAGTTGGGTGCTCAACCGACTGAACCACCCAGGTGCCCCATTACGAATGTACTTTCACATATAGTACCATAGATTCTTTGGGAGACAGTGATAATTATACTCCTTTTGTCCTTTTTGAGCAGAAATTAAAGTTTTGGATTTATAGGTAGTGCTCATTTACTTCAAGGGCACTAGATGTGCATGGTTATCTTTTTTATTTTCATGCCTGAATTTTTAAATATTTATTCTTAAACCTTATGGGCAGTAAAGCTATTCATTTAGTTTTAAAACTAAGTAATTATTTATTGAGCATCCACCATGCGTCAGATACCATGCTGGGTCCTGGAAATAAAATGGTGAGCAAGGTAGATATGCTCTGCATTGTCTAAATGTGGGAGACAGACATTCACTGAATAATCAACCAGAGAAATATCAAGTTCCACATCTAAGCATTGGACAAGTTTGCCACAGGACATTTGACCGAACTCAGCAGTCAGGAGAGGCTTCCCTGAGGCCGGCACATCTGAACTGAGGTGTAAGGGATGGAGGGCTAGTGAAGTGGGCAGGGAGGAATGGGTTCCAGCAGAGAGAGCTGGTTGGGGAGGGGGTTAGAGCATGGTGTGAGCAAGGCTGGGGAGGAGTGTTGTAGGGGCCAGACCTTGCCAGGCTGAGCAACAGGGGACCTGTGCAGCGTGCTGCCAGTCAGATTTGTGCCTGGGAACAGTCTGACTGCAGCCCAGAATGCAGACCTCAAGGGTAATTGGTGTGGGTGGCTCAAACCAGTTTTGGGAGGCTTCAGAAATCCAGATGAGAGATGGTGTTGCTGTGGTGTGGGTGGTGCAGTCAGAGAACTGACTCTAGACTTTATTTGATATCTATAACTTTAGCCTGCTGGGGAGGGAGCATTCATACTGGGCCCCTGCTCTTTTTTGGTGAAACTTTCTATAACTTTAATACTTGAAAATCTACTGTACCTTCCAAAAGCAACTGCGAGACCTAATTCAACTGCCTTGTGATATCCACTGCTTTTTTAGGAACCAAGTACCATAGAAGTGCTTTTTATTTTCAGAGGCAAGTGGTAGGTTGATTTTGCAATTCTCTTCAGAGAGGGCGTAGAGTGGAAGTGGAAGAACCAGGCGAAGGGGACTCTTCTTTCTTGTTCGGCGGTTGTCGGTCATCGGGCACTATTCAGGCTTCTTATAGCTTCTGTTCTTATTACCAGTCACTGTTTCTATAGTTTGGTTAAACCTGTTGAATTCATCGAGTACCTCTAGTCAGGTATTGAGTGGCACATGTGTGAGATGTTGTTGAGTGTCTTTGCTAGTGAACATTAGGTGGGTGGTTTGATTTATATGATACTGTGTCTGAGACCGAAACACTATTATTTGATAGTATTTTGTCTGAGATGGCCTTTGGGGGAGAATCGTCATTTTACTTTTTTTTTTTTTTAATGTTTCTTTATTTTTGAGAGAGAGAGAAACCGAGTGTGAGCTGGGGAAGGGCAGAGAGAGAGAGAGAGAGGGAGATACAGCATCTGAAGCAGGCTCCAGGCTCCGAGCTGTCAGCACAGAGCCCGATGACGGGCTTGAACCTACCAACCATGAGATCATGACTTGAACCGAAGTCGGGTGCTCAACCCACTGGGCCACCCAGGCGCCGCATCAGTTCACTTTTGATTAGCAACAAAATGAAGCTTACAGCTGTTTACTCTTGGGAGTCACTTGTCGAACCAGCATGTTTGTTAGTCCATTTTAGTTAGGAAAATTATTGCCATTCTTTTGGTATATTTATTGTTCAAGTTGAATTAAAAATAGCCGGTCTTCCTTCCCTCCCCTCTTTCACTCCCTCCTTTCCTCCCTCCCTCCCTCATTTCCACCCTTCCTTCCTTCCTCCTTCCTTCCATGTTTGCTTAGACCAGCTAGTTACAGCATTAGGGTAATGCTGTCAGTATGGGTTGGAACTTGACATCAATGACAGTTAGTAATAAATACTTGGCTCCATGACCCAAGAGTGTTCTGCGTATTCTTCCTCAGAAGGGTGCTGAAAGGGGAGAGGCATGGACCCATCTGCACTGGGTGGAAAACTCCTTAAAGCATGTGCTTTGCTGCTGGTGAGTTGGTAGGTAATGTTGATATAAGTGGACAGCACTCATGTGTTGCTCCTTCCTCCTGGAGAATTCCTTCAGCATTTAGGCATGCATTAGTAACTCTCAGTTAAAAAGTAAGATGAAATACAATAACTCTCCTTTGGGGAGGGGGAGGACACGCAGAGTGCTTTAACAGTATCTGCAATGCTTTATTTTTGAGGGGGAAAATGATAGAATGTTATGGTTAACAACTCTATGCTTGAAATATCTCATAATTAAAAACAAAACAGAAACGTGACAAACTAAACAAACACTCTCGCTCTCATTCACATTCCCTTCTGACCACCATCCTGTTTCTTGCCCTCCTTCAAAGCAAGAGTTTTGTCAGTTGTTGTCTATCCTGGCTGTCTCTGAATCCCTTCCACCCATACACTTTTTATTTTGAGTCTAATGCCGATCAAATATTTCAAAGCATACTGTATCATATAATGCTTGACACCTACAGAATAATGCATGTAGCATATGTAAATTATGAAACTTAATGATAGAACCGAGACCGTCTGGATCCACCACTCAACATAAGAACCAGAGCAGTGTCAGAACATTTGCCTCTCCTTGTGAGATCCTTTCTTACCCACATCCCCCATCTTCCTTGCCAGAGTTATATATCTCTTGATCTTTTGAAGTAGTTTTATGACATATATATGTATTTCTAAATAATGTGTTTGATTTTACTTGATGGAGCAGTATAAAAAAAAGTGACATTCTTACACTGTCTTATGCTACTTACTTTTTCCATTTGGTATTATGCGTTTTTGTCAATGTTGTTACATGTGGCATTAGTTCATTCTACCTGCTGGTGGTGCATATGCCTCAATTTATTTACGCACTATCTCGTTAATAACTAAGTTAATGAACCTTTGGATTGATCCCCATTTTTTTTGGGAACTGCACACCTTCCAGAACATCTTGATGCACTCTTGATCACTTTTTTTTGATATTTGTAGGGTAGATATCTATGAATAAAATTGGTTGTAGAGTTATGCAAATGTTCAAAATGATGAGATAGTGCCAAATTGTTTTCTGAAGTTTGTTACCAATTCACATTCTTCCCAGCAGCTTCAAAGATTACTCTTGAGGCATATGGTTGTCCACCTTTGGTGTCATCAAATGTCTTAATTTGTATCAATATAGTCAGTATAAGATGTCAAATGTATCTCGCTGAGGTCTTGATTTGCATTTCACTGATAATTAATGAGGTTAAACATCTTGTATACATGTATTTATTTATCATTCATGTTTGTTCTTTTGTGAAATCTCCCTCCCCGCCCCCCCCCCCCCCACTAGTTTTTTTATTGAGTTGCTGGGTTCTTTTCTTACTGATTTGTAAGTGTTCTTAATAATTTTTTGGATATAATTATTTCTCAGCGGTTCATGCTACAGATACTTTCCCTTATGTTATGACCTGTATTTTTTACCCTCTATTTTATAGCATCTTTTGAAGAATGGAAAACAAAAAATTTAATGTTTTCATATTCATATTATTATTATTATTATTATTATTATTATTTTGCCTTTACCTTTTCATGTTTTGTGCTGTGGTTGGAAAGTTCATCTCTACCCAAGGTCATAACGATATTCTCTATGTTTCTTCTGAAAAGGCTTTCATAGTTCTGACTTTTGCCTTTAAGTTTTTAATATAGTTGGGGTTGATTTTGTAGAGTGGGAAGTATGGATCCAAGTCCACCATTTCCATAAATGTCTTGATAGCCAATTGTTCTAGAAGCATTTATTGAAAAGTCTGTCCTTTCTCAAGGCATCTACAATGCCACTTCTGTAATATTTTAAGTTTCTTCATTTGTAAAGGTCTTTCATTTTGAGTCCTTTAACCTAATCTATAGTTTGTCTACTTTTGTTTGTCTACCATATTATCATAAATGTTATATTACATTTTGGTATCTGGTAGGTAAATTCCTTCCTCTTCCTTCTTTTGTTGCACATGTACACATTTTACTTTTGGTTGGTGGGGGCTCATGTTCTTCCACAGAATTTTTAAAAGAATTTTAAAAATAACATCAAGGTCTTTCATAAGCCTTTTAGGGATTTTATTGAAATTACGTGGAAACCAATGATCAACTTGGAGAACATTAATATATTTTTAACAAGATTATCTCCACTCATGTATCTCTTCATTAGGTCATGTTTGGTATCACAAAATAAGGTTTTAGAATTTTTTCATGAGGTTATGTATATCTTTTGATGATTTATTCCTAGATATTTTACTTTTTGTTACTATTTTTAATGTGTTTTAATTCAGTGTTCAAATTGTTTGTTGCTGGTATATATAAATACAATTGATTTTTGCATATTGATTTATATTATATCCAGCTTTGTTGTTAAACATATTAAGTCTAGAAATGTCTTTGTGTTTTCTTTAGTTTTTCTTATAGTTTTTCTTATAGTTTTCTTATAGGTAGTCATATCATGTGTGAATAATGACAGTTGTGTTGTTTTTTCTTTGAAACTTTTATAGTTGGCTTTTCCCTCCTCTTTTCTTGTCTTACTGTGCTATCTAGAACCTGAAGTACACTGTTAAGTAGAAACAGCAATAGTGGGTATCCTTGTCCTTTTCCTGATTTTTCCCTGTTGACGTTGACGATAGTAGATATTTTGTTAAGGAGATTTCCTTCTATACATATTCTGCTAAGAGTTTTATCATGAGTGGCATTGAGTTTTATCATATGCTTTTTCTACATATATTTAAATTATTATTATTTTTAAGTGTTTATTTATTTTTGAGAGATGGGAGGGGAGCAGAGAGAGAGAGGAAGACACAGAATCTGAAGCAGGCTCCAGGCTCTGAGCTGCCAGAACAAGGCCCAATTTCAGGGCTTGAACTCATGAACTGTGAGATCATGACCTGAGTTGAAGTCAGAGGTCAACTGACTGAGCCACCAGGTGCCCCTAAATTATTATTTTTAGATCCTCTTTAGTGTGTTTATGTTGTGAGTAACATTTATATTTTTCCCTATGGTAAATTCCTCTTGCATTTTGGGGACAAAATTAGTGTGATCATGATGTATTTGTATTACTTTCTTTTATTATTGAGACACAGAGAGAGACATAGCATGAGCATGGGGAGGGCAGAGAGAGGGGGTGACACAAAATCTGAAGCAGGCTCCAGGCTTCAGCTGTCAGCACAGAGCCTGATGGAGGGCTCGAACCCACGAACCGCGAGATCATGACCTGAGCCAAAGTCGGACACTTAACCAACTAAGCCACCTAGGTACCCCTGTTTGTATTAACTTTCTTAAAAATAGTATTCTGGGGGCGCCTGAGTGGCTCAGTCGGTTAAGTGTCCGACTCCTGATTTCGGCTCAGGTCATGATCCCGAAATCAGTTTGTGAGATGGAGTCCCGGGTCACGTTCTGCACTGACACAAGAGTCTGTTTGGGATTCTCTCTCTCTCCCTCTCTCTCTCTGCCCCTCCCCTATTCACATACTCTCTGTCTCTCAAAATAAGTAAATAAACATTTAAAAAAATAAAAATAATATTCCAGACTCAATTTTCTAATATTTTCTATCTGTGCTTATAACTAAGATTGGTATATATTTCTTTTCTTACTGTCCTTGTCTAGTTTTGGTTACAAGTTTATATTAACCTGTAAAATGAATAGGGGAATATTTCCACTCTTTTTTTCTCTAGAATAGTCTGTATAAGGTTGAAATACTCTGTTCCTTGAAATGTGGTAAAACTTATCTATATAGCTATATGAACCTGATGTGAGAAGATTTTAAACCATTGATACAATTTTTAAATAAAAAGTGTTGAGAATGAGAACGTTACTTCTTTTTTCAGATAGTTTTAAAATCATGTGGAAAAATACATATATATGATATATATAACTTTTTTCCATTTCATATAAATTTTTCAGTTGACTGCCATAAAGTTGTTCATGGTATTTTCTTACTAGCTTTTTAATCTCTGCTGACTCTATAATTAAGTTTCATTTTTCATTCCTGATTTGATTTGTGTTTTCCTTGATCAAGGTCACTTGAGGTTTTTCTCATGTTTGTCTTCAAAAAGAATCAACTTTAGCTTTATGGATTATTATTGTATCTGTGTCTGTTTTCTACTTCACCAGTTTTTAATCTTGTTTTATTGCCTACTTGATATTTATTTTGGGTTTCTCTGATTTTTTTTCTAACTTCCTGAGTTGACCACTTAGCTTATTAAATTGTCATTATTTTTTTTTAAATGTAAGAACTTAAGCCTGTAACATAACCTCTAAGTACTGCTGTCATGTATTCCATAGGTTTTAGTATGTAACACGTTCATTATATTTGATTTATAACTTTTAAAATTTCCAGTATGATTTCTTCTTTGACCTTTGCAGTATTTATTGGTGCCTTGGAAATTTTACAAATGAATATGTTATTTATCCCTTATTATTGACTTCTAATGTAATTTAATGGTCAGAGAACAGTTCTGTGTGACAAAAGTTCTTCGGTTTTTGTGAGACTAGCTTTATTGTCAGTTTTGATTAATCAGTTTTCATTCATAAAAGATCCATTGTTTGCTTGATAAGAATGTGTATCTTCTTCTTATTGAATTGAAAGATCTATATGTGTCCAGAAATATAAGCTTCTTAATTGTGCCTTAAAATCTTCTATACCTTTACTAATGTTTTGTCTGCCAGACACGTTTGTCATTGAGAGAAATAGATTGGAATAATCTCCCTGTGATTCTGTTTTGGCATTATATATGTTGCTATTGTATTGCATGCATTTAGGTTTGGAATTGCTAGATCTTCATGGTTAATTAAACTCTTTATCATTCTGTATATGGTCATCCTCTTTCTGCTCTTTTGTCTTTAATCTGTTTTTTTCTGTTTTAGTATAGTTATCTCATTTTCCTTTTGACTAATATTAGTCTAGCATAGTTCTCTTTTAAACTTCTATTTTCAATCCATCCATGTTGTGTTTTAGGTATGCCAGCTTCAGCTGAATTTTACCTTTAATCTAATCAGATAATATCAAATTACTTAAATCCGTTTATTTAATTTTGTACTTGAGTTCACGCCACGTACATAGACTACAGAGGTGCCTTTTGAAATTGTGCAACATGGATGCTTTCTTACTTTATTTGCCCCTCTCATTGTGTGAAATTTGTTTCTACTTTTTAATGGTTACCTTTGAGATTCTACTATACATAGTTATCTGTCACAGTCAAAAGTTTGTCTACAGTCTTAATTCTCTATTGAAATAATTTTAGGACCATATAATACTGTTCCTTCTATCACTCCCCTCCCTACCTAGAGTATTTCTGTTTTGAGCTTTAAAATATTTTCTAAAAGTTAGACGTTATTTTACAGACATTGTTTAAATTTACTAGTTCACTAATTTCATTTCTCATCACTTTCTGGCATTTTAGATCTTCTTTATGGGATTGTGTTCATATTTGATGAAGTATATCCTTAAGGTGTTTGGAATATGGATGCTAAAGGTCAAGTCTTGTATTTTTGTTAATTCAGAATTTCCTAATTCTTGTTCTTGAAAGATAATTTTGCAAGACACACAATTCCAGATTGACTTTCGTTTTTCTCATTACTCTGATGATTTTATTCTATTGTCTTCTGAATTCCATGTAGCCCACGAGAAGTCTGTAGTCTGAGTAATCACCATTTCTTTCTAGGACATCTGCCTTTCCCCTGACTTCTCTTGCTTTTTTAGGTATTTAGCAAACCTAGTTCATTAAACCTCTCAGCAACTTTTGAGAAAGGTTCTTTTCTTTTTGGTGAAAGTTCTAGGCATCTGTCTTCTCCATACCACATTTTCCTAGTGTTTTTTTCTGCCTCTCCTTTGCTGGCTGTTCTTCTGCCTAACTGTACGTTGAGTCTCTCAGGGATCATACCTCTTGTATTGAGAGGCCTCAGTCTGGAATCAGATTGGGTTGGTTATCATCCAGCTGTTAGCAGTGAGACCTTGTTCCCTTCGTGTAAAATGGGTAGAAACAGACTGTTGGGAGAATTCAAGAAGATGATACTTGCTATGTACTTAATCCGTGTCCAGCATATATTGGGCTGTCAGTACATGTCTACTTTTATTCTCGTGTGGATTTTCTTTGTGGTCATCTCATCTGTTTCCAAAGTAACAGCTTTCGTATGTATTGCTCCAGTCCTATTTGTGTCTTTGATTTCCTCCCGTCCCCTTAATATACGTCTCCTCGACATCTCTGTATCTCAGGAGTGGCGTTACCATGCACCTAGTTGAGTAAATCAATATCAGGACAACTGAGACTTCCTTTCTCTTCCTTTCTCCCCCTCTAATCCTCGTGGAGTTCTGCTTTCCACCTCTACTTTTACCAGCCAAGATCAAGGCACCATCGTTTCCTGTCTGGTCTAATCAATGTCCTTGTTTCCACTTATTTCCTGTTGAATCCCTACTCCAAAGCAGCCAGATTGAGTTTTTGAAAAATGTCAAAGAGAGCATTTCATCTCCCAGTGTTCATGTTTTTCACTCTTATAAACACTTTCAGTGCTAGAGAAAAACTTCTGTACTCCTTAATATATCTCAGAGGTACCTCCATAGCCTCATTTGATTCCCTTCTCCTGTTGCTCTCTTCATCAAGCTGCATTGGACTTCTTTTAGGTCTTGGACTTTTCTGAGCTTTTCCTTGATTCAGGGCCTTTGCACATGTGCTGGAGCACCTCTCCTCTTGACCTTTGCTGGCTAACTCCATTCAGATCTCATCTGAAATGCCATTTTCCCCAAGAGGTTTCCTTTGATCTCCTAATCTAAATTAAAAGTTCTTCTGATTCAATAAATACAGGATTTGTTTAACAAATCATTCAGTCAGCATGCATACGCTTTTTAATTTGAATCTACTGATTAAGAGGATTGATGGTTCTATGGGATCTTGACTCATTTTCAGTTTAGTCACAGTGTTGTCATTGGAAGCCACTCAAGTTCTTATCTTTTGTGTTCATTGGTCTGGTTTTCAAGGTCATATAAATTTCTGATTATTATACTTGTTTTTGCATTTCACATGACATTTTGCATATAGAATTTATTGCCAGATAAAATATTCTCCAGTCAGGGATTAGACAACTCACCCTCACTGAGTACTATATGTTAGGTCATTATCTTATGTAAAGCCCTGAAATCTGGTCATCCCTAATTTACTAAAGAGGAAACTGAGACTCAGAGAATCCTCTAACTTGTCCAAGGTTGTAGAGGTAGTGGGGGCAGAGCCTTGGTTTAGTCTCCATGTTTGAACTCCAAGAGGATAGCTTGTTCTATACCTTCTGCTTTATTTCTTCTATGAGCAAACTCCTGACAAATTCCTATATAGTGAGTACAGTTCACAAAGTTTTTTTTTACATATATTACCTCATATAATATGTACATCAGGTTCTCGAAGGGGCATGACATTTTTGACATTTCATCATGATTCAAGCTTTTTATTTACTAATTTATTCTCCAGAGCATCCCCTTGAGGTCTTCGAGTTTATAGATGATAAGAGTTAAGCAAAGAGTGATTAAGGGAGTTCTCAGAAAAATTACACAAAGGAAGATTGAGTTGCTGACAAGTATTTTCTCATTATCCAGAGAAGGAGAAAACATAGAAACTTATTTAATTTCAATAGCTGTGTCTGTGTGTCTTCTGTCTGGTTGACTGCTATCTGTTGATACCTATCCATGATAGAATATGTTTTAGAAAAAAATGCAACCAGCACAACTAGGCCTGGGTTTTATAGATATTATTCTTAGGAGAAGGCTAAAGTTTTTAAAGTGAATTGTTTATAAAGGAAAGTATTAACTAGATAAATGTTCAGTTAGTACTTAGTTCTGGCAAAAAAAACAAGAAAGTAGTACTGAAATATTGGAAGCACCATTGGGTGAGTTGGATTCTGGAGCCAAGCAGGGTATCCTTGGACAGACCAAAGGAAGGACATGAGGGAGAGGCTGTGTAAGTGCTCACGGGTGAAGTTCTCTGGCCAGGGCTTACCCAGTGCCTTCTTTGGCTCCGCCTCCTCTACTAATTATTTTGCTTATTGGCCGGGCATTCTGGTTCGAATATGCATTTTGATGTTTTGATTTTATAAAGCGACAATTTAAAGGAAACGTATGCTAATACTCAGCCCCTCGCGTTATGGATTTTACCATTTTACCTCTTGTATGTCTAGGATCTAAAAAAGCAATTTTCCTTAAAAGAAGAACTCATTCTCCTTTATATTAAAGACTTCAGAATAAATACGTGTTTCTGAAACTAGAATGACACAGACTAGGGTAGGGGTCAGCAAACTTCTTCTGTCAGGAAGCAGATAATAAATAGTTTTGGCTTCGTGGGCCATATACTTTCTGTCTGAATTCTCCTGCTATAGCACGAAACCAGCTGTAGGTAACAAGTAAACCAAAGAGCATGACTGCGTTCCAATACAACTTAATTTACCAAAGCAGATAGCAGCTGGATATTCCAGGGGTGAGGTAGGGCATGGCTTGCAGACCTTCAGTCTAGAGAAATGTACTTTAGACTTAAGCGTAAAAAGGATGGGCTTCTCCTCCTATCGTTGCCTCTGTGATATTGGACAACTCACTCTAAATCTCAGAGTGACAATGTTCATTTGAAAAGTAGGACATACACAGTTTCTTGTATAGATGATACCTGTTTTCTTGATTTTTTAAAAAAAATATTTAATATACATAAAATATCACAATACTGAGCATGTGTTACTTTTGTACACAGAACAAACTATTTAAACGTTTAAACATGAGCTAGGGGCTCCTGGGTGCCTTGGTCAGTTGAGCGTCTAACTCTTGATTTCAGCTCAGGTTATGATCCCAGAGTCATGGGATCGAGCCTTGCATTGGGCTCTGGAGCTGAGCATGGGGTCTGCTTAAGATTCTCTCTCTCTCTCTCTCTCTCTCTCTTTCTCTCTCTGTCTCTGTCTCTCTCCCTCTCCCCCACATGTATGCTCTCTCTCTCAAAAAGAAACTAAACAAACAAAAACATGAATTAAAGAAGAAAGTTGTGACAATAATATATATATATATGTGAAAGAATATTGTAAGGAGTAAATGAGATTCTTTGTGGAACTAAGATGGACATAGCTAGATCAATAAGTAAGCATTGGGCACCTGGGTGACTCAGTTGATTAAGCATCTGACTCTTGATTTTGGCTCAGGTCAGAATCTCACAATTGTGGGATCGAGCCCCATGTGAAGCTCTACTCAGAGTGTGGAGCTTGCTTGGGAATTCTCACTCTCAGCCCCTCTCCTGCTTGTTTTCTGTCTCTCTCAAAATAAATAAACATTAAAAAATAAGTATTAGGTATGAAGATCATTATGGGGAAAGATTGTTCCTTACTTGTATATTTTGTGCCATAAATATCTTACTAGTCATTAATTGATTAGTTTTATAGTGTTTGTTTATATATTTATCAATTAATTTAGCAAGTTTATTGAGTCTTCACTATGTTGAGGACTGTGTTGAATGCTTGAGATACTAAAAATGATGATGAATGACACAGTTCTTGATCTTGGGGATTTCCCATTGAGAGAGAATATTTACATAACATATTATCCTACTGTATGATAAGTTTCCATTAGAAGAGTATATGTATGGGGCACCACGAGGGAAATCAGAATCATTGGGAGTAGAGATAAGGGCCAAGTTATGTTCATTAAGACTGCCATGTCACTTGGACCTTGAAGTGTGAGTGGGGAATGTTTAGACAGAAGGTTGGTTTAGACAGAAGGTTGGTTTAGACAGAAGGTTGAAGGACAGTTTGATCTGAGGGAAGGGTTATGTTCAGTTGTGAACTTTGCAAATCACAGGTGGTTCTCCCATACCAGAAATGGAGCAATGCAGCAGGTTCAGGGATGTGATGCTCAAAGTCTGGCTAGGGCCAAGGAGTAAAAGTCAGGGAATTTGAACATTCATGGAGCCATGGAACACTTTGGGAATCTGGTGAAAGATATGACATTTTTCCATAGGAAAGTTGACATAGCATGAAGACATCAGTATTTTACATATGATTTTGGGAATAAGGATCTAGAGATCACTTTATGAACATTATAAACTTTTCTCTGTGCTTCCCTTCTTGAAAAATAAAGGGAATTAGCAGATCTATTCGTATACAAATGCTTTAATGTGCTGCTTGATGGTGGTAGCAAATGCTCTTGATAAACTAAAGTTGTTGTTTTTTTTTTACGTCGTTTACTTATGGGCTTGGGAGTGTATGAGATTGTGTTGCAACGGTTACATTTATAATGTTCTTGAAGAGATGGTAAAATGAAATCAGAGATGACTACTTATTGGTAAATATTCGTATAGCTCAGTTACCTAAATGCTGAAGAAGTTTCCATAGAACTTGATAGCTTTCGATGGTATTTCCTGATCTGTGAAATGGTGCTACTCATAGGACCTACTGAATTGTGGAGATCAAACGAACTCTCCCAAGAATAGCACTTAGCCCTGGGTCTATGCTCAGTAAGTGCTCATTAATGTTAGCAGTCCATACCGTTATTAGTTGTGAAAAATCTGCAAGTTCATTTATGGAAGTCACATAAGGAGTACTCACAAACAGTTGAATTCCATTATTGAACGTATGACTAGCCTTGTGTTATTTGCTGCATACATGTCTGTGTGGACCCATGAATTTCTGGATCTTCATGGGTCATTTCTTTGGGATAAAACTACCCTCACTGAAGTACCCTTCACAGCACTGGTGAAGCTCTTCTCGGTGATAAGTTGCATCACGTCTCTTTAGTATAAAACAGCAGCAGTGGTGTAGATAAGTTAACTAATGAATACGATTATATGGTTTTTTTGTGGTTTTTTTTGCAGCTTCTAATATTCAGTGGGGAAATTTTCCTTGTTAAGAGACACTGACAAGGCCAGTTGGCCTAAAATTAGATCCAGCAGCTGTGTTTTGAATCAAGGCCCCACATGTGCACTTGACACTCTTTTCCCGCTGTGCTTGTCTGCTTCTTTATCTTGCTTCAGGGAGCAGCCTTTTTGGGTGAATCTGAACATCCATGTTTTTCTCGGTACCAACCAGGAAGGTGCTTCCATGTAATCATATGCCGTGTTTATTTCCATTTATGAAATGGCAAAACCCAGAAAAACAAAAGATTGATTGATTGATTGATTGATTGATTTTTTATAAAACCATTGTCTAATTATAATTTTAACTTCAGCCATGTGTGGAGATTTTAGCCCCCACCTCCTACCCCTACTCTCAAATCCCTCAATTATCAATATAAGAGAGAACATGTATCAAAAAGAACTTGGGAGCCAGAATCAAGGCGCTAGGTCATTCTCCTATTTAATTGCTGCCCACATCAGCCTTTTTTTTTTTTAAAGGAAAACAAAAATCCCATGATTATGTTTGCTATTTTTGACAGCTAGAAATAATTGAGGTTTCCTTTTGTCAATTTATATTCAGGAACCAGTGTTAATCAGTGTTAATTTTGTAGGTCCTAGTCTTTTTGTATTTCTTTGTTCTACTATTTGGTTAATAAACTTTTTTTTAAAGGATATATTCATATATACAACATTATCATGATTCGGTTTAAGTATCGGTGGTTATAAGTGCACTTCATTTCACCTAATTAAGTTATTTAGTCATTTACACATTAGCAATCTACTACATATTCCACTTTTACAGGAACTTATTTTAATTATACCCACAGTTCTGTTCTGCTCCATTATATCCATAGATCAAGCTGAATAATAGCAGTCTTAAAAGCCATATGCTAAAAGAGATTATAGGTCACTAAGGCCAAATCAAGGTAACATTTCTGATGGCCACAAGCGGAAGTCAAACTAACAATTACTTTTTTTCTTTTGCTTTGGGGAGCTCATTCTATGTGGCTTTGACGTTGACAACCTCATAGTTGAATGCTTGGTATTTGGTATTGGTATTGAATGCCATGTGTTGGTAGTTGCTTTGATCATGCTAATTTTTTTAAGGGGGATGTATTTACAACACATAATTTTTATTTACCCAGAATAAATTTACTGCCATTTTCCTCAACAATAGTGTGATTCTTTTTTTTTTTTTTTTTTTTTTTTTTTTGAGAGTGAGAGCATGAGCAAGGGGAGGAGCAGAGGGAGAGGGAGAAGGAGAAAAAGAATCTTAAGCAGGCTCTACGCTCAGTCCAGAGCCTGACGTGGGGCTCTCGGTCCCATGACCAAAGCATTATGTGTATTCTTTACCCCTCTCTCTTCTTACTTGCCATTGAGAGTCAACTGAGCAACCAGTTTTCATAATCTGAGAATATGCAGATTAGCATGTGTTTAACTTAGTTACTCTTTTGAATAATGTGAATAAAACCCAGTTGTGCCATGCAGGAGTGACCTAAGTAAGTGTACCACATTCTTCCAAAGCCCCCGGCTTTATCTCCTCTGATAGAAACTTTGCCTAAAAACAATGACAATAACAATCTGACTTTTAATTAATCAATATTTAATTCTTGTGTTGGTTGGCCTGGAATCACTTATTCAGGATATCCTTCTGGTGTATCCATTTCCATTTTGTAACTAAAGGATGTATGACTCTAGTGTTTATAATTGTCTCTTTGAGAAATACTTGGGTTTTATATGGGAATACATAATTCTGGATTATTTTGTTGATTATATAGATCAATATAGGGAGATCGATTTTTAATTAACATTACTTGATTATGTTCCAGTTTCATAATCTGTGATTGAAATTTTAAATAAGACTTCCATGGAAAACTACCATTAAAATATTCCAATTTAAACTTTTTAGGAAATTGCCTTTCTGCTGGATTAATGATGAATTTCCTACTATTCAGATTTGGAAGATGTAGGGCAATTATATAAGTATTACCGTGGTTGATATGGAACTTCTGCTTTTTGGTTGGAAATGTACGTTTCCATCAGCTCATATAATGTTTTTAATATTACCATTTAAAGTGATAATTCATTCTAGGCATGTCAGTGTAGAAATTGGCAATTTACCTTTTATGTAAAAGAAGGAAGAGGGGCTCCTGGGTGGCTCAGTCAGTTATGTGTCCGACTTGGGCTCAGGACATGATCTCACGGTTCGTGAGTTCAAGCCCCACGTGGGGCTCTGTGCTGACAGCTCAGAGCCTGGAGCCTGCTTCGGGTTCTGTTTTCCCTCTCTCTCTGCCCTTCCCCTGCTCATGTTCTGTCTCTCTCTCTCTCTCCCCCCCCCACCAAATAAGAATAAACATTAAAAAAATTTTCAAGGGGGGAGAATAAGAATATACACTTACACTGTTGCAAAGCAAACACTGAATGATATTTTCATGTTTTACCTATCTTTTCTTTTTTTTTTTTTTTTTTTTGTAAAAGTGAGTATGTCTTTTGGATATCCTTCCATTAGCGGAAACAAGTACTAATGTAGGTCTTTCATAAAAGCAAATCAGTGTGACATGAACTTTGGAAAATTGGGGGATAACTTCATTTTGATTCTTTCACCATGTAAATGTATTCTTATAACTATATTTAGACTTTATTTTAAAAGTGTTTGTTTAGTTTTGAAAGAGAGACAGAGAGTGGGGGAGACAGAGAGAATGGTGGACAGAGGATCCCCAGCGGGTTCCATGCGTATAGCACAGAGCCCAGTTCGGGGCTCGAACTCATGAACCGTGAGATCATGGCCTGAGTCGAAATCAGAGGCTTAACCAACTGAGCCACCCAGGTGGCTCTATATTTAGACTTGTTGAGAGACTGAGCAAAACATTTGGTGACAGTTGCAAATATCTTAAATATATTTTGGATTGTTTTGTTCAGAATTCTAGTCATAAAATATAAGAAACGAATGCAATTAAGAGGGTAATCATCATTATATTCCTGTTAGTGTGGTCATTTTTTCACATTAGTTTTGGGGCAATTTGAACATATTAGATACTGTAAAGCATAGGTTTGGATAATGCAGCAATATTAAAAATCACACTGGTGACAAGCTGTAAGGAAGAAAATTGTTTGGTTAAACAAGAATTTGTTGGTTTGCAAACTGGCTCCTGTACATGGAGGGCAAGGAGAGACTGAAGGAAGAGGCAGACCACTTTGGTACGTGGCAGTTTTAATAAGCAAGGGAAGTTGCATATCAGGCTTGTCGTGGGGTGGCTGCAAGATGAGTAGATCTCTGCATCTGCCCACCAGAATCTTAAAGAGTTTATATAGAGGTCTTCGTGGGGTTCAATCACATATAAACCCCACATGGTCTTAACAATACCTTACCCCCTCAAGGCCGTATCCTTGAAATGGCTCCTACTGTGGGAACAATGGGCAGAACATACATTCCAACGACAGGAGAGGGGTAAAGGAGCCTGCAGTTGCCTGATGGTCCAGGTACAGCTTGAGGGTCCACCAGGGGTCGTGTCCTCTCCCTCCTCCAACAGAATTGTACATTTACATATAGTTTGGCTGATTCAGTGGTCTTTGGAGATAGAAATACTAGGAGTTGGTGTGACTGGGTCCTCTTGGCTGATAAGGGGTTTGTTCCTGGATTCAGGGACCATAGGAACTTCCATAAAGTTGGGAATGGGAACAGTAAGGGCTGGGGACAGGCTAAAATTTCAATAGTTCTTACAGCACTTTACTTCCGTTAGAATTATTTTCAGCCGTCAAAATGTGACCAAGATATCAACAAAGTTCTGTCTTCCAGATCTGTGGATGCGGATGCACTTGAATTGAATGACAGTAATGGAAGGAGATGATTCAGTGCTTTTTATTTTAATGAGCGATGTAATTGATTTAACCATTATTTAAGAAGAGAAAGGTAATATGGACGTGTGTGTTTATTTTACTATGGAAAAAGTTCCCTTTGAAATTCTCAGTAAGCCTTAAAACATGAAACTGTTTAGCTGGAGAATTGACATTTGCTTATTGATAGCTGAAGGCCTACTCTTATTAATTTAAAATGTTACTCATTTGCATTTATTAATACGATATTATTGGGAAATTATGTTACATTCTTTTTATGGTGGTGTTTTTGCTGGTTGATCTAGTTCCTGAAAATATAACTGAGACGCTAAAGTCATTATCATAGTTCTTAAACATAATTATTCTTGAACAGGGATGTGCAATCCAGGGCATTGTGGAAAAAAAAATGCTGTTCTGGAAAACCACTCAATCCTTTTAGAGTCAAAGAGATTAAACAATTTGGAATTTGAAGAAAAAAATCACATTGAAAGATAAAGGTATATAAGCTCACTTTACTATTAATGATACAAATTAATCTGCAGAGAATTAAAAGCAGCTTTGTGAATGGTAGAAAACACGTGCAGTTAATAAGGACATTACTTCTCATTTGGGGTTAGGCTGGCCTCTCATTTATTAATATCTGTTTAAACTACAAATAGAAAGAACTCCATTTTTACCAGACTTCTTGTCACAAGACCCAGTCTCTGAAGAGAAATATCGTTGATGGAAAACCAGAAAGACTAAATAGATGTATTTGGTCTTACAGGCAGTCCATTAATTTGCTCAAATTAAATATTATCTTTAAATATTGAAAGGTTAAATGTGCACTGATAATGGATTTAGACAGCTATTAGGCTGTAATTGCTTTCTAATGCAGTTACTAAGAGACATTTGATATAACATATTGAGAAAGAAGAATTAGGGACTTTGCTCTACCTCAGTTTTAGCCGAGAGTTTTATGGCTTTAATTCAGGCAGTTGTAGGACGGGGATAACAACAATTTTAATGCGAACCCATCCAATGTACGTAAAATATTCAGTGAACAGGTTAGGTTGTTGGGGGACTGTATTTTGTTCAGTGTACTTAATATTCCTACTTTTTTGCAAACCTAAAACATCCATCCTCTCAAAGCAACACTCCATCCCAAATATTTTTCTATTAGATAACAGTCCTAAGTTTCTGAAAATGTTACCAGTTGATGATTTCTCCCCATCTAAGTTGAATTACTGTGTTTTGTACCCTGGATACACTCGTGACCAAATTAATTTGAAAATTTCTCAGTCTGCTGGAGAGTTGCATCTAGCTCAGGGAGTCAAACTGATGGCTTTCCCTGGCTGGATGGGCAGCTTTCTCTTTGGCGTTCACATTGTTTGAACTTGCAGGATGATATTTTCCTGTTTTTACGGGTTGTGTGTTGTGAGTTGAGTTTCAGGTTTAACAAATTATTGTTAACCCAGGAACACATGCTGATTGATTTAGTCCGTCCTTTGCTTCCAAAGTTCAGTGCAAGGACACAAATTTTGTTGGAAATGAAATATAAAGGAATGCTCACTCCTCAGAGCATCTTTTTCCTTGTGAATTACTTAAACATCAACGTATGACTACGCGGTACGCGTTAGGAAAAAATGACCTGCAGTTGAGTTGTACTATCAAGCCAAAGTAGTTTTGAGTTGAATAAAGAAAAGGAGGGAAACACCTTTTGATCCCTGCTATGGATCCCTGTCTCTCATGAGATATTTGTTGTTTTGCAGCCTCTGCTATTTGTTGGCTAAATGGTTTTATGTTAGCATTTCGGTTTAGCTTCCCTTTAACGTGGAATTCACTTTGACTTTTTTTTTTTTTTTTAGAAAAAAATGTGAGTGAATGAGTGAGCAGGGGAGGGGGGCAGATGGAGAGAGAGAGAGAGAGACAGGGAGGGAGAGAGGCAGAGAGAATCTCAAGCAGGCTCCAAGCTCAGCACTGAGCCCGACATGATCCCTGGGATCATGACCTGAGCCACCCAGGCGCCTCAGAATTCACTTTGGTTTTACACACCATTATGAAGAATAGATGTGTGTGAAGATCTATTCTGGGTCCTGGGAAGGATTCTAGGTGGGGCCAGGGCCACTGCAGGGCGCTCGCTGGAGGTATGTGGGCAGCACTGTGGGTGGCCTTCCTGGTTGGGGTCTTCAGGAAGAATGTGATGATAACCGTGCCTACATTGAACTTGCAGGATACTTCACAAATATATCTTTAGTCCTTTTAGATCCTCAGAAATAGCTTGATTATTGCAGCTTCACAAACAAGAAATCCTGTTCCCGAAGTTTTATAAATGACTTGCCTAATCTAAGTGAAGTACACATTAATGTCATGGAAGGCAGGATATAAACACATAAGAAGAATTTCGCAAATGCAATAGGATTACAGAGGGAGACAGGACTACTTTCATTGGCCATAACCAGGGAAGAATTTATGGGGAGTTTGAATTCAATGTGTGCTCCTTATTAATAACACTGGTGATATAAGCCTTACAATTTTTTCTGCTTCCCCAAATAGATGCTCCACTCTCTCTCTTCAACCTTATTCCATACTAAAAATCAAAAGAATAGGAAATTACATTTGAAATTTTTACTGGGATAGCTAAGTACCGAATATAATTGCATGACAAGAGTCTAATGTATAACAATAATTCTTTAAAGCGGACTTAGGGTTCTAGCTTCTCGGTACACTATGCTGGCTTTAGGTCTCACTCCTTAAAGCTGTTCTATAATTCTTTTTAAAAATTCTGAGCCACTTTATATTTTTCTTTTGAATTTAGACAATTTTGTAACTATTTACAAATGTTTCTTTAAATATGTATTTTCAAAAATTTGTTCCATAATATGATTTTATACTTTGGGATCAAACATGCCTACCTTCTTTCCTTCTTTCCTTCCCTCCCTCTGTCCCTTCCTCCTTCCCTTCCTTCCTTCAGAATATCATCTCTCTTTTTTCTTTCTCTTACGGTTACATGGAAAAGTTGTATTCCATTGAATTGGGCTTGATATGGTCTAACATAATATCCTAGGGTTCTGTGAGGCTTAGTTTATGATTTGCGTGTTTAATACAGCTTTTAAATCTTTTCCATCATCTGTGTGTGCTGAGAGCAGCCACCAGCCTCACCACACCGAAAGCCCTGAATATTGTGATATACCATACTACTCATTCTTGATATTTACTGATTCACTGTGTACACAGTAGACTGTAGAGCTTCATAAACTTTTCCACCCAAACTGAAGACAGAAAGTAAATACATAAACACAGGGGGCTTGGGGACTTGGCTGAAAGTTGCCACCCGCAGCTTGAAATTTATTTGCATCTGGTACAAAAAATATCCATGAAGTTGAAGCTTAGGAAGACATCTGATGTTGGATGTTTATCCTGTGTCATTGTGTATTCAGGGTACCCTTCCATAGACCCAGGTGGAAAGTGCAGTTTAAAACAATGCTCTTGGGTACCGAAGGCTGTATTTGTAGAAGTCCCCATCATCATTTATTTCAGGGTGCTGTGCTCTCTCTCCTGTTAAATACCATGAGAGTCTTAATCTTGAGGGTTTATTGGAAGCAAACATTGTTACCTGAATGAAGTCCAGGCAATAAAACCACTGAAAGAGGACATTAAGTGACAGCCATATGTGACATTTTCTTCAGAATTATTCAAATACTTTGGTGGATGGCAACTTTGGAATTTCGGTGACGTCTCTGAGTTATTCTTGTAAAAATGAGCCATGCCTTTTCACATGAAAAGCTTCTGTGGACTTACCAAGTAGTGGTAATTCCTTGGGAGGACCGTATGTTTATATACACACACCTGAGGCAGGATTTGACACTTATGTGTTTTTTTCCCCCCTCCTCTGTGGTTCGTATTTTTCTATAGCACATATTATAAGTACAAATTCGAGCAGCGACGTGGAGAGAATGGCCTGGAAGTTTTGTGCTGTACTTTATGTGTACTATGATTGCTTCTCTTGCCGCTCCATTCGCTTCTGATTTAAATATCTAATGACTCTCATCAAACAACATTTAAACTTTCTATGAGATCCCGTAAGTGTTCCTCTAGATCATATTATGAGTAACAATGGATGAAATGAGCTTCAGTGGTGAGGCTGTCGTTGAGTCCCGGGTCCCGCAGCTGTCTGAGACAGCAGGAGAGCCCGTCACCCGCACGCCGCCCGCCAGTTAGTGGCATTTTGCCCATTAAGCGATGTATCAAAACCGTGTTACTGGTGCGGTACGTTTCATTTCTGCATCACTTTCCGGGTCAGCACTGGCATGTTGTCGGAAGCCTGCACTTTACTCTTCTTGGTGATAAAAAACAAAAAACAAAAAACAAACAAAAAAACAAACAACGAAAAAAAAAAACCCAACCACGATACTTTAAGGTGGTGTTAGTAGCATGAATGAAATTACTCAAGAAATGCCTCTTTAGCATTTGAAAAATTGGTCACAAGCCAGTAATCAATTTATTTTAAAGTAAATTCATCTTGGGGCTGACAAAGAAGTGTAGTAACTGATTTTCTAAGATAGGTGTAAAGTCTTCCCCACGTCACGAATGTCAGGATTGAACCCAAGTTATTTACATTAGTGACCTTAGTTTTATCCATAAGCTACGTTCGATGTAACAGAAATTCAGTTCAGTTGAATTTGCACCATCATTTCTGAGTGCAGACTAGTGAAAAGCACGCTGCCAGTTTCTGTAAGCAATGCAGAGATGAGCACAAAATACCTCCTGATGTCACAAAGCTTTTTTTTTTGTACAGCATGGTTGGAGACATAGGTGTGAACTAATATAGGGATATTAGGCCGAAGGAGAAAAGGCATTTGAAAGAGCTAAGTAGAGGCGGCTTTTCACGTACCCAGCCCTGAGTAAATGATTGTTGAAGTAAAGCGTGTGCACGAATTACCTTTGAATTTCAGTTATTTGTGTGTCACCATGAACTTCCTGAGAGCTGACTGAAAATGGCGATTGCCGTTTGATGTTGTTTAGTCTAACACTCTAGGACTTAATTCAGCATAGAAAAAACACAGTTTTTCCTGTTTTGCCAGAAAAAAGTAGAAGCCGGAAGCTTTTGTTTTTTTTTTTTTCTTTTCTCTTTGTGCTTTTTTGAAAAGAAGTCTCATTTCCCTCATCTTATTTCCCCCAGGCTTTGGTGGAGGATGATATATTTTTCTCAAGTATCCTTTAAATAAGTTGAGTAAAGTAACTTGGCACGTGTGAAGTGCAAGGTTAATCCGTGTGCGGGGGTAACAGTAAAGAGCAATAGAGAGTCAACTCTCGTGGAGACAGAGCCGTGACCGTACTTAATACAGGTTGGAAGAGACACAGTCGTGGTTCGGAGGCTACGTTCCACAGTTACGCTGCGAAGTTTGAAGCCTGGCTCTGTCATTCAGCAGCTCTGTGACCTTAGAGAAGTTAACCTACCTCTCTGAGTTTCAACTTGCTTATCTGTAAAATGGCAAGAGTAAAAGTATCTGATTTATGGATTTGTGAGGAGCAAATGGACTAATCCCTGTAAAGCACCAACCACAGTGTAACCCATTAAAAAACAACACTAACAGTGTTAGCTGTGATTGATTATACGTGTCACGTCACGGAGAGGGAGAATGATTTTCAAGGTGTTTGAAAGAGTAACATGTGAAGAGGAGGCTTTTGGTATTGGCGTTTTGGTCACATGGAAAGCGAGGCGAGAACGGACATTTCATTCAAAACCGTGCATCACTAAACAGTAAACAAAAAGGGTTTTTTGGGATAAGCGTAATGATTTCGATTCTGATAGTTTAGAAAGTTGGGCATGACGGATACCCGATTCAATCCATGTTTATGGGAATTGATGAAAATGGATACATAAAGATCTAAGGGGAGGGGGACATTCTTTTCTCCACAGCTGGTCATGAGCCCAGTGTAGTTGGCAGTAAAGTGGATTGTTTGGAATGTGTCCCTAAAATCCTGTAATTTAATTTTCATTATTTATATAACACAGTCAGTGTAGTGGCACTTTACTACGTGCACACACACAAGACCAAATCTCTGGTCTGTGTAATTTCACCAGAGAAGATGCTGTAACCGAGATATTTGTACCTCCTGACGTGACGCTCCACCGCGGGGTCACACGGTCCTGAGCAGCAAGGGGGAGCATACTGTTGAAGGTGAGATCAAGGGTCAGAACGTGCAGTCAGTAGTGCTACGATGGTAAAGGGGCCCATGTTTTAGACTACATATAACATCAGAGTTTTTGAGGAGTCCCCAAAAACAATTTTTTGAGTAAAGATATTAGAGAAAATAACGACCAAGTCGGGTGTTATTATGTAAGAGCAAACTATTAAAATAATGATTAAAGTAGTTTTCCTCTCGCAGCATTTAACTTATTTCATTTGACACACTTTTATAAATACAAATTAGGAAATGATTCTTCTGATGTGTGTCCAAGAGCAGAGAGAGGAAGATTTCAAGAAAACTCTAGACGTCTAATTTGGAGAATCTGTAGATCCCAGCCAGTGCTTTAAGAGTTCCAACATCAGTGGCCTGCGAATGAATGGTATTTATTTCTAGAAGCCAGGAGTTGTCTCCATAGTTATGGCATGGGCTGTGTGAGCAAAGTCCGTATTTATTGGGCTTGACTATTCCCTGATTATAGTTTTGTAAGAGTCATCTGGGCCAGGAGTATGCTAATAATTGATTGCAAGGTGCAGGAGGTAGTTTCACAATTGGGTTAGTAGTTTTAGACTGAGGAAAAAGATATTCTTGAGATTAGCAAGAGGAATCAGAATTGAGGACAGTGTAAACATCCAGGGTCAAAATGTATTCAGCGTATGCTAGCATGCCACCAGGAATCAGAAAGGATAAATTATTCTGAATCCATTCCTGGGCAAAATCCCGGTACTGCTACAGAATCTAATTATTTTACAAATCATTTAAGTTGCTGACCACTGTTTGGAGATTACCACTCAAATGAAGATTACCACCTCGATGGAGTGTCTTCCTCCCTGGAACTCCCTTTCTTTTTATTTTTTTATTTTTTAAGTTTATTTATTTATTTATTTATTTATTTATTTAGGGAATGTGTGTGTGAGCAGGGGAGGGGCAGAGAGAGAGAATCCCAAGTAGGCTCCGTGCTGTCAGTGCAGAGCCCATGTGGGGCTTGAACTCATGAACAGTGAAATCATGACCTGAGCTGAAATCAAGAGAGGGACGATTAATCGACTGAGCCACCCAGGTGCCCTGCTGGAACTCCTTTTCAGAATTGTCAGAAAACAAAGCAGTGAATCCACATGTGAATCATTAAAAATAAGCTAAGTGCAGTATGCCCAGCGAATCACTTCACAGATTTGCTATTTCAAGAAATTGGGATTCAAATCGTATCCTAAATTTTACATATTCACATTTTTAAGCATTACTCAGACTTGCTCAAATTACTGAGCAGAATAAGAGGTTCATCTGAATACCCGGGAGATCACTGGGGTCTTGAAATGGGGAGGGCTGGGTTGGCGGGGTCAGGAAACCTTGCTCAGCCCCCTGGTTCCATGGCAAAGAAGATGAGTGCTCAGGCATTTGATGGGAGTTTAAATTCTGGTCTAAATTGATAAAACAGAGTTGTTATTTTATGTCCTCATCCTTGTTTTTGTACATCACCAAATTGCTGCCCAAGTGGCAGTTTGTTTTCCAAAGAGGTCTGGGACCAGAGCCGCAGGTCACAAAGCAAGGGTTTAATAGCATTGTTTTCCAGCCTCTTTTGGCCAAGTTGAATTTCCCTGGGCAAAAGTTTTCTCACAACTCTCTCAAGGAGTGCATCAAAAAGATGGCCTAGGAAATGTTCAGTGTCTTAGGAACTTTAGATGTGTACAAGTCTTTGTTAAGGAAGTTTGGACCTGCTTTTTTTTTTTTTTAATTCCCTTCTTAAGAGGCCTTTTAATCCTTAAATTCCTCACACGATGGGTATAAATAGATACCAGTGCTAGTTGTAGATGGCTAGGTCTATAGCTATACATTGACTAGATAATAGGATGTCCAAACTAAAAATTCTAATAAATTTTGTCAAACAAGTGACCAGTTCAGACTCCCCCATCAGAATGTTTTATTGTAAACACAAGCACAGATGTCGGTTTGACAGAAATCGTATGCATAGAATAATTCATAATATGACTTCGAAATGCACCCGGCCATAGCCTTTTAGGGAATCCTGTCACCAGAATAGTATTTTACACCGTCATATTTTAAAAAGACAACACTGATTCCAGTGAATAGGAAAAGTGCAATTAAATGGAAGTGTGTTTTTCGATGGCAGGCCTGCTTCAGCAAAGAAGGTGTTTGAAGTTCAAACACTGCAAAAGTGGATTTGTAGTAAAGCTCTGTCTGTTGCAAAGTACTGGTGGCTCAACAGCTGTTGGGAATCCGTCTGGAATGGGCACGGAACTGGGGAGAATATTTCTCCCCGGGTGCTGGAACACGATCCTCCCTCGGCCCACGCAGTGCAGAATCTATGCTTTCCTTTCGCCTGATTCCTTCTTTTTCTCCATCCCTCCCACCCCCCTTCACTTACTCTGATTGATGGAAACACGTGCTGGGAGCTTTCCCTGACGTTCTTTCCAAACACTGAAAGTATGAAATGTTAGGGTGGTGCTATGTCTATTTTTGAACGTAAGGCTGTTAATGTAAAGCCTGTGTTGATATATCGGGATGAATTATAATGGTGATATTATTACAGCCTTCAAAGCTGAAAATTTATTATTTTTCTCACCTACTTTGGTTGCTGATACTTGATCATGCTGTGCATCTGGTTAATTTGGGGGGACTTATTTGTAGATTTTCAAAACTTATGGTTTGGTCCTTTTTTTACCTTCTCCAGGCCCCCTCCTATTATTGAAAACCAAGTAGAAATGTAATCCGCTATAGACTTACTTGGCCTCCTCTTGTTTCCTGATCGCCCTCATTGTTATTACTAATGCTTACAATGAAGATATTATAAAATATTGATTTATCATTGACTTTGCAAATGTAGTACAAAATACCATTATCTGTTGAAACTGCTCATCGTGACTTTTTTCCCCACTTTTAAACATATAATTCATATCTCTTTTTATGTAGACATCTGCATTTTAAAATGTTCAATGTGTTTTTTATATGGGAAGTCATGTTGGATTTAAAAAGTCAACAGAAATTGAAAGCAGGCAAGTTTGCAGTTCTCAATAGAACTCCTAAGTTATGAAAAAAAAATGAGCTGTGAGTCAAATTGTTTTTAAATTCTGTCTGTAGCACAGCTTCCTTAGGGGCAGGGTCTGTGTCTTCCTTGATCACTGCTGTGTCTCTTGTTCCTGGTATATTCCTTCCCCCGGAGAAGTTATTTAATTATTATTCAGCGAGTGGGACAACACCGCTGAATTTAAGAGCAGAGGTTCATTTCCTTGACTGGAAGACAAAACTGTTTGGTCACAAGTGATGAAAAAAGTATATACACGTACTGATGTAGAGGAGAATTGTAGATATATGTGCCCATGCTCTGTATTAATACTAGTTCATAGTCAGGTGGTACTTAACTATGTGCCAAGCTCATTCCATTTAGAAATTCAGGAGCTCTTCAAGACCGTTTTGTGAGGTAGCAGCTATTACTATCCCTGTTTTGCAGAGGAGAAGACTGGGGCTCATCATAGGCTAAGACGCTTTTCTGAGGGTCCTGGGCTTTTTAATTGGCTGAGCCAGATTTGAATGTGAACAGTTTGGTCCAAGAGTCATGGCTTGTAATCACGACTCTCTTTACCTCTGACGGTATATCACATGCACACTTCTATATATCACATGCCTGTGCATGATTTATCTTACCTACTGTGGAAGTTGTCTAGAAACACAGCTATGTTTAAATGTTATCCAGAAGCTCTTGTATCAGCTCTGCGAGCACTGATCTTGTCATTTTTCACTTGCTTATTCCAATCTTTTGAGTTGACTAATAGGTGTATGTATTTGTTTCTCTAAAGTATTGGATGATGGACCCCAGGGCAACAGGTGATTAATTTCTGCCACGTAAAGATTCAGCTACTGCCTTTAGGAATTTACGTACAAAGCATTGAGTATGCTCATAACATACAGAATTCAGTTCTCGTTTGTGGTAGGTGTGCATAAAAATGTATAATTAGGAGCTGACCCTAAGAAACGTATAGTGAGGTCAGGGAGATAAGCAGATAATTTATAGAAGTAAGAATGAAAAAAAGCCCCCAAGAGAGAATGCATGGGATCTCGGAATTTTATTCCGAGGAATGTTAGAAATGATTTAAGCTTCTCATTGGTGAGGCAGGTAGGCGAAATCCTTTGGATCAGGGACATCCAGCTCTAGAATGAGTAATTTAACCTCTGTGACTCATTTTCGTTTCCTCGAAAATGGGATGATAATAGTAATACTGAGCTCCCTCGTACATTGTGAGGATTAAAAGAGGGAATAAACATACACGGAGTTCTTAAAACAGTTCTTGCACACAGGAAGTGCTTAATAAACATTATTGTTGAAGTTATCATTTACAATTGAGGAAACTGAACCCCAAATTAAATTATTTACTCAAGGTTAACCCAGGAGCTAATGACAGAGCCGGGATGGAATCCTGACACATGTGTTGTGTGGTCTTAGCATAGTGAATAGAACTGTTTGTTGTGAAGTCAGCCTCCACTTGACAAGTAATAATACATAATTTCCATGTTTACTTTGGATCCTGAATCTGTTCTGAACTTTTTGCTGTTCTTTATTTTTTCTTCTGGGAAATAGATATTGGGCTGATTTTTTTTTTAAAGGTTATATGCCAGCATTATGGGAAGGGGGAGAAAAACTTTACCATACTTTTTTTCATACATAATCCAAATTTCAAATGTATTAATTTTGCCGAATGCCATGGCAACGTACATATCTGTTTTTCAGTTCATGAAAGGTATTTTGGGAATTATTGGCTCCTGCATGCTTGAGCGTTTTCATCTTTCAGCTATAGAAATACAGTATGTATCCTCGTCATTTTGTGTTTGTGCTTCTATTCAAAATGAGAATAAAAGCAGTTTCTGGGTTGTAATATTCTTCAGTGAACGGTGGCTTTCTAAAACAGTCACACCTTGACTGAAATGAAAACTCCGCTGTATCATAAAAGATATTCTAATTACTGCATCTAGTTAAAAGGAGAATAAATCACTGGGAGATTATTTTAAGTGCCTTAAATATAATAAAAAAGAATAATGGACGTTGAACAGCTTGACAAGTTTGATGAATTCAGACTATGGCTGATTTCTGCTGCTCTTCTAATGGAAAAGGAGAGCATTTTGCCTTTATGGTATATTGTCAAAGATAATTTTTGTTGGAGATCAGAGGGAGCCTTATCTTTGTTGAGCACTTGTCATGTACTAGTTATTAGCCAAGGCGGTCCAGTATCTCATTTAATCTCACGTAATCCTCTCAGCCTTGAAGATACCATTATTCCCATTTTACGTCTGAGACAAATGAGGCTCAGAAAATTTAAGTAACTTACCTCAGGGTACCCAGCTGCTAAGTTAAGATTTAGTGTGCAGACGGATAGGATCTGGCATCAGAACCCATGCCTTTTGCCCATTGTCTCCATTGTCACCCAGGTACTCATTACATCCCCTTTCCTATCGAATAGGTGTGTCCAAAAGAGTTTAATTTCCTTGAGACTCTAAAATGGGAACAGTCAGGTCATTGCAGGCAATAAAGGGGAAGATATGTGTGAGCCTCCACTCAGTGAGCAGCACTCAACAAATGGAGAGTGCCTGGGAGATTTTAAGTGCCACTGACTGACAAATGGTGTGTTCCCAGCTGACCATAACTTGAGTTTCAGGTTATATTTAATTCATTAAGTCTTCGATTGTGTCTGTAAATTCAAAATTATGTCTCCTGAGTTTCTCTAAACATATTTTACAGACTAAAATGATGATGGAGTTGATAAAAGTATCATGAATTTTCCATTGGACTTGCCTTCATAAATGTATAAAAATTTATTTAAATTGCTTGGGCATGTGTTTGCATATATGTGTCTGTGTGTTGGTCATTGCTATGTCTGTAGCAGGGTAAAAACGTAAATGATGGGAAAATTAAATCAGAGGCAAATATTCTTTTATTTTCATGTTATGTTGTCTCTGTAAAAGAATATTACTGGTAAAGAATTTCACAAACATTTTTTATCTGTACAGTAAATATGAAACATATCTTGTGTGGTGGCTGCTGTCGCACTTATTTGTATCTCCTTTACACTACATTTTGGGTGCTAGATCACAGATTTTTTTAAAAATTAAGCTTGCAAAGTGCGAGTAATTCCAAAAACATAAAATACAGAGATTCTATTAGTGCAGCTGCCTGCCACTCTATGTTTTAAATAAGAGTCAAGTAAATTAATTTTTCAGATTCCATGTGGATATTTGACTCTATGTTCAGCCTTCCATTGATGGCATTTACGGAGACTATCCTCATGGAAACTCATAGAAACGAATTCTTCTTGACTACCATTTTCACAGACTTTTAATACTTTAATATTTTAAGTATCTTTCGAACTGAAGAATAATATGAAGTCATATATTCCTAGGTTCATATTTTTAAACCAACTTTTAATACATTTTTTGTTGGCGGTGGTAGTGCTGTGGTAGTAAATATAAATCTGGATTAGTGTTGGTCTTAGTCTTTCTTAGTCAAGCATAGGTGGAAGAGTGAATGAGCATTATTTCCTAATGGTTTTTCTAACTAGGCTAAATAATGTCTTATTTTCTTTTCCTTTGATAAGTTGTATCAGCTGAAGAGATAAATAAGTGCAGAAGGTATGAGTGCCTGTAATCAGGGATGAACATGTTACCGTCCATCTTGATCCAATAAGCAGATGAATTCTTTCACAATTGCGTTATGTAGTAAGTGAGAATTCTATTAATTGTAGCAGAGGTGCTGGTAGATAAACTCATCATTCTTGATCTCTTATAATAAAATTTTTGTTATAAGTTACATAACTACTTATTTTGAAAAATTTATAGCTGATTTGTTTCTGAGAAGTTTGCTTAGAATATGTATGTATGAGCATTTAAAGGACAGATTTAATAATGAGCCAGAATCTAATGTGGTAGGATTAAAATTATTTTTATTAAGAAAAGAGAATTTAATGTTGAGAATTTTGGGTTCAGATACAGATTCAGAAATTCTAATCCTTTAAAATATGCTTATAGGTACCTGTGTTTTTAAATATTTTGTGGCTAGTACATCAAAATGATCATGCTTTCCTAATTTATAGTGATTTTGATCAAATGAGCTGAATTAGGATAATATTTGAGTAGCATAAAAAGGACTAGTTCTAAAATTGTGAATACTACATTAAAAAAGTAATTTGCAACATAAAATGCCATGTAAAGGTTAAATGATGTTAGAGATAATATGTGTATAATGAAATTGAGAAAAGAGCATTTAACAGGAATTTATTTCTTCCTTTATGATTGTGGAAGGCAATGGAGGATCTTTGCATTGCCATTATTACATACATGGTAGCATTTTCGAATTCAGTGGTCTTCAAATAGCATATCATGGAGTTAACTATGTGAAAGAGATAGCTACATTTCTTAGATACACGGGCACACATACCCAATGACCTTAGCGATGGTGGAGCTCTTACTATCAAAATATATTCTCTGTTTTGCTGTATTATATTTTCCTGTTAAATGAAATAATTTGGACAAAATGAATATGGGATAAAGTCTTTCAAAGAAATAGCAGTGATTGAATTTTTAAAGTGGAAAAAATGAATGAAGTTCTGTGGGTATGGAAGAAGTCTTGGTAGACCAATAACAGTGGGTTATTGATAAAATGATGTTTGTGAAAGAGAAGTTGTATCCTTTCCTTTGCTTTTTAATTGTGAAGTTTTTATAAGTCTCAGTCTAAATGCTTGTGGAACAGGGACACATTTGCTGACTTATTTATATAGCTACCTGCCTGTATGAAGAATAGTAAATTCATATGTAAGGAATTTCTGTAACTTGTGAAAATTTAGTAACAAAGGCTTTTACAATTTCTCAGAAAATAGAGTCAAACTCTTGATTAGGCAAACTAGGGGAATGGTAGAAAAAGTACACAAAAGTACAATAAAATACCAAAGGAAAAAAATCAGTTACATTTCTCAGTAATAACCTGCAAATAAGTAAAGATCTTTGTAACTAGTCAGAAGAGATGTCATTAAGTTCATGAGTTAAACTTAACTGCATGGGGTAGACATTGAACATCCATTTACCCTTAAACAAAATACCATAATTATTTAGTAAAAAAATTTTTTTATTCTCTTTGTGAGGTGTTCTCTTGTTCTCTGTTTTGTGGGTCTACAGATTTCCTTTGATATGTCCATATCTATTTTTAAATTTACTTATTCTGCTTCTTGAATGTGCTGATTTTGTCATCTTACAAAAATTCTGAAAACTTCTCAGCTGACAATTTGTATATCACCTTTCCTCATTCTGTTTCCTTAATGGAACTCTGGTTTTTGGAACTTTTCATTCTGTCCTATGTCCCTTGATATCTCTCTTATATTTGCTCTCATTTTTTATCTCTAATTTCATTCACTAAAATACAAGCTGTATTAGGATCAAAGTTTTTGTTTTGTTCAGTAATACAAACCGAGTTTTTATAAGACTGTCTCACTCAGAATGGGTCCATAATGTACAGTCGAAGTATTTGTTGAATGAATAAATGATTTCGGCATAATTTCTTCCGTCTTTTAGTTAAATCAGCTTTCATTGAATCTAATCTGCTGTTTAACCCAAGTTCTGTTTTCCTAATTTCAGTAGCTATATTTTTAATTTGTCAGTGTACTATTTGGTTCCATTTCAAACTTGTCCTTTTATCGTGATTCCTTTTCCTTCTTTTGTCTCTACTAACATTTTATTTTATTTATTTATTTATTTTTATTTATTTTTTCTACTAACATTTTAAAAACATTTGTCTGTGTAGTCTCTTTCAAATTATTGTATTTGTCAAGATTTCGGGGTGCTAATCTTCTGTCGTATGTCTGCTGGCTCTTCCACAGTGGATTGCTTTGCATGTGTTTCTGATTTTTGATTGTGAGCTCATCTTCATCTGGGGCGTTCGTTTTCTTTGGAAGTTCCATGTGCTCTAGGTTATGGGAGAGATCTTACAAAGTGGTTTTATGTTAGTTTCTGCCAGTTTCCCTTCCCAGGAGTTCCACTGGTCTGGGATCAGTTTTTACATTAATTTTATGGCTTGCGGTTCCCAGACTATGCAAATAGTATAAATTTAGATTCTGCAACTACATATGGAAAATGTTTAGGGGTTTGATTACTCATAGGCAACTCTCTTTTTGCCCACCAGAACCCTTGCCAAAACCATGTTTCCTTGCCATTTCCGTGAATCAATGACTTGGAGTCAGTAGCCTTTCCAAATCTTTGGTTTTGTGACTGGACTGTAGGACCTGTTTCTCTGTGGGCATTAAAAATCTAGCCCCTATCCCTTAGAGCCCATAGATCTTCTGTAGTTTCCAGTTAAGTGTTTTTCATTCTGGCTGTGAATGACCTCTGCGACTCTCATTTCTTTTTGAGTATGGGTGTGTACTTAACTTTTTTTCCCACTATTATATTTTATCCAGGAGTGTGTGTGTGTGTGTGTGTGTGTGTGTGTGTTTGTGTGTACATGTGCGTGTGTGTGTGTGTATGTTTGAGCAAGAGTGCATAACCTCTAACCACCATATTGCTGAAATTAGAAGTCCCCTTTCATTTATAAGCTGAATTATTATGTGGATATTTGCTTTCTTCTGAATGTAGTATGAAATAGCTTCTGAATCTGGAGGGTTTCTGGCAGAAATTTTCAGCCTGCCTTCTTTCATTCTAATCTATGAAGTCTTTCTATAATCTTCTTAGGTAGAGATATAGTCATCTCAAGAAGATACAGAAAATGAATTTGTTGTCCATTTTTGTATTTGTTGTTTGCTAAAGGATCACTGCATAAGATATGCCTAACATTGTCATAATTGTTCTGTTGCTTCATTTGACTTTACTGTTTAGGGAAGGTACTGGCATACCAGTGTAATGCCCACCTTAAAAGTCCTGGGTGAACCTAGACAGTCTGTCACCCTAATCTGGGATCCCTTTCAGAGACCAAAGAAATCCTTTCGAGACTTTCCTACTGTGTAGCCTCTTGGCCCAGGCCCACCACCATAGTTGGTGCTATATTCAGACTTCTTTGTTAGGCCATGTTTTAATATACCCAAACAGTAAAGATAAACATCAACCTCTTTAAAAAGAGGGCCCTGAAAACATGCTGGTCCTATTAGATAGGACAGATATTCCCAACCAGTGAGAGGGTCTAGAAGCATTATCAAGATTGATTTTATTTAGGTTGCCTTTCGGCGGGGAGGGGCGCTGGTGGGTTATACTTTTAGAGCTACGTTCAATATTGTGGCTCAGCTGAAAAGCCTGCAGGAGTGCATTTGACATTGATTTTACTGTAGACATCTGTGAAGCAAAGCAGAGGCAAATGATAGCGTACTCATTTACCAGTAATGCAAATCAAAGGAGCGAGTGGTAACACAAACACTCCCAACACCTTTGCCCTTTTTCTCTTGATTTGAACTAAAGATGTATGTCTGCCCTCTAAATCCAGACAAGCAAATGAGGGCCCACCCTCGGGTTAACCATTACCTGGGTAACTTTCCATGTACTATCGGATCAGTGAATTCTCTTGAATTAAAATCTGTTCATCACTCTTGACTGCAGAAGTCCCAAAGTAGCATGGGAGGCCAAGTGGAGTTTCTCATATAAGAGTGGTCTAGACCTAAGCAACCTGTCCTGAACGTGACACACAGAATGCCCAGCCACCTCTCCCAAAACAGCTTCTAAATTGTGAAAACTTAAAAATTCTTAAGATCCTTGGCCACTGCAACTAACATAAAAGACCCATTCCTCAGCACACGCATACACACATACATGCACACACACGTCTTCCTATTTCATGGGAATGAGAATCTCCTATTCTTAACAGCACATAATTCAAAATACTAGGCAAAAGGGGAAGGAAACAGTTGAGAAAGGAAGGTAGTGTGGCCAGGACGCTAGAACACTTGTTTTCAGTTTTTGCAAAAATGGATACCATAATACTTTGGTTTTTCTGAAAGGCTTTCAAGTCGCAAAACTGGAAGTAACTTTTAAGAAGTATGATGGAAGACACAAAGAAAGAATGCTCTTAGTCCACATTTTAGCAGTTGTACCAGCAATGAATCTCAACATATAGACTCCCCAGAAATTTACAAATATTTATTTCTTGTTTATATCCTCGGTCTTTGGAAATCTGTCTCTTGGTAGTTCCAGTAATATGACTTGAATATAGCATTCTGTCATGGTACAGACATGTACTATGGAATAGTACTATCCATGGTGGGCCAGCATTCTCATAAGTATAAATTTTATATTTTCTGATACTTATTTCTGAATAATTGTGTTGACTACAGTTCTTTTGCGAAGTCACTAGTTTTTGAAAGTCTTTCTATGTCTAGGGCGACACTGTGTTACTGTAAATATACTCATGATAATTCTGTTCTTTGTAAATTTGTTCCTTTAGAGCTATGGTTTCACGGACTGAAGCTAAAAAGAGGTTTTCAGAATTTATTGTTTTCCCTGCCCTTCCCCCCACCCGATACTCCTTCTGTTGTTGTATATGAACAAATGTTTGACTATTGGAGGAATTAAACTTTCAGAACCTTCAAGGATAATATTTTTTCTGTATTTCACAGTAGGAAAAAAAATGCCCTTATTGACAAGTTTAAATGTTCTGAAGTCCTTGAAGGTCATGATATGACAAATACAACAAAATATTACTCTTGATATTTGCTGTGTGTTGGCTAATGAAGGCTTCATAATTTTTAAGTCTAGGGAGTACTTGAAACATTAAAAAAAAGAAAAAGAAAAAATAGTGACTTTAATGTTTTACATTGAGGCCAGATTTAGCCAGTCTGCTAAAAAGTATGAAGTATAGATTTATGGAGAATGTATCTTAAATCTTAGATCTAGAAAGTAGAAACACATTTTTTTTTTTTTTTAATAAAAGCTTCACTAAGATCCTTTTTAGGGATTTACTGGTTTGTTCTCATTTGTCATTGGACCGTTTCCAGATGTATTACTTTCTTGAAATTGCTATGGATTCTACTATAAAGGCCAGGTGCATGTTGTTTTCCAGCCATTTTCCTTCTGGTTTTTAATGCTGAAACTCAGAATGCCTTCAACTGATAATTTGTTTAACTCTCTGCCTATTAATGGGACCAAGGCACAAACTTTGTGTCTTTATCATTTTTCTATGCCACATTTATTTCTGCTTCAGTCAGTTTGTGTCTAGCAAAAAAGGAGATGATTTTGCTCTCATTTTTAGGATTTGCCCCCAAGAAAATATATACTCTGTTGCTGCTGTTCTCATCTAGTAAGGTTCACAGACAACCAAAAGAATTAAAAAAAAACGGATTTTTAAAGTTTGGTAGTATTATAATTTTCTTCTTTCCTGCTACTAACCGGAAAAAAAGTGTACTACTTTTATTTCTAATAGGGCAGTTTTGAAAATTCATGCTTACCTCTTTTCCTTCCTTTTTCTGTTGCTTGTGCCTTAACTAAATGAAGAATGGCCTCTACGCTTCACATTTTCCCACTTTAGTGTAGAATTTGGATTCATTGCAGACTGCCAAGGTTGCGTCACCTTGACAATTCATGGCAGAACCTTACATCTTCATGCGCCGTAGGAGTTTGCTAATCATGCCTTAAATGATGGCAGTGGAGATCACACTGAAGTGGAAGAATCGTTAGCGCCTGCCCCGAAATGCTGTTCGTCGAGACTATTCCCAGGGGAATACCAGGAACACAGTTTCCCACAAAGTGTGTTTTGGGCAGCCTCGGTGCTCATTGTAAGCCAGCCATTAGCCAGAAGGGGTTAGCTGTGGTGAAGGTTCTTCATGGAGAGTGCCACAGAGCATGAGGACAGGAGCCAGAAGCTCTGTTTTCTTGTCTGAGTGGTGAGAGTAAGAATTGCTTGCAGTCCTTTGTCCTGAGAACGAGTGACATGCCCTAGACCTAGCATACCGTCGGTGCCCACTCTTAGCCTTTTCACCCATTCACCTGGGTGTCCTTATGTTCGTGTGCTCACAGGAACGTGGTGGGGTATAAAGTAACATCATGGTTGTTTTTTTTTTTTTTTAATTTTTCTTTCTTTATTTTGAGGGAGAGAGTGTGCATGCAAGTGAATGGGAGAGGGGCAGAGAGAGAGGGAGGGAAGGAGAGAGAGAGAATCCCAAGCAGACTCTGTGCTGTCAGCACAGAACTATACATGGGGCTCGATCTCATGAACCATGAGATCATGAGCTGAGCCGAAATCAAGAGTCACACACTTAGACACTTAACCCACTGAGCCACTCAAGTGCCTTTTTTTTTTTAAGGTTTAAATTTTTTATAGCAGTTTTAGGTTCACAGCAAAAGTGAGAGGAAGATACAGAGATCTTCGTATACCCCTGCCCCCCACATGCACAGCTTCCCCCACTATCAATATCACTCACCATGGTGGTGTATTTATTACCAAAGAAGAGCTCACATTGATGCAACATAATCCTCCAAAGTCCGTGATTCATTTTGGGTTCATTCTTGGGTTGTACATTCGAAGGAATTGGACAAATGTGTAATGACATCTATCCATCATTATAATATACAGAATGTTTTCAGAGCTCTAAAAATCCTCTGTGCTCTGCATGTCCCTCTCCACTTTCCTGCCAGCAATCACTGATCTTTTTATTGTCTCCATAGTTTTGCCTTTTCCAGAATGTCATGTAGTTGGAATCGTACAGTATGTAGCCTTTTCATATTGGCTTCTTTCACTTAGTAATATGCATTGAAGGTTCACATCATGATATTCCAAAAGCTATAGATATGATAGATTTCACAGTCTTGCAAACAGGCTTTTTAGACTGAAATTTAAATTTAATTTGAGAAGAGTCCTAATTTGCTTGCTTCGGGAGCAGTGGGGCTGTGGGGAGGAAGTAAGTCAGCTACTGACTTTTGAGTCCCAACTCCTGCTCTGCTGTCTCGCTGTGCGAACAGTGGGGAAGTCTGGGTGGACATTCTAGTGATCAGAAGCCTAAGCTTTCCCTTCCCGTAAGGGAGGAGGAGAGTGGGGAGCAGCTGACCAGGAAGTGGAGAGACTTCTCAATTCTTCCATCCCTTTCCACAGGCTGCATTTTTCTTCATGGCACTTAACTACCTGACCTGTTTATGCATTCTTTTACTGTGTGTCTCTGTTCCTCTCTCCCTTCTACCCCCACCATGTAAGTGCCACGAGGGCCCAGTCTGGTGTCCTCAGTGCCCAGCAAATATTTTGTTAAAAGAAAGAACAAAGGAATGAAGAAGGAGAAATGAGGCATTGAGAAGTGGAGTGTCTCTGAGAAAGAAGACAGAAATACGGTGGTGGAGAGTAGTTTGGCACTCATTTGAGATAACAGAAAAGTTTCAGTACTGAAGGAATTTATTAACGTCCACCATTTAAAAAATTATGCTTGCACTATTCTTGTGTGTTGGAAGGGGCTTTAGGCACCGTTACCTGGAGATTCATAGTTACATTTTTGTTTAATGTTTTTCCTTGTGAAAAAGTCAGTAAGGGTTGGGGAAGGTCTAGGAACTTATCTTTGAAGATACTTTCTCATGAATTGCCAGCTCAGACTTGCAGCTTTTGGGGGCTGAGGCTGCTAGGTGATCTTGAGAGCAGCTGGAGAGGCTCTAATGGGGTCCAGCTGTGCACCCAGAGAACTCACCTTCTGAGGATAACATTAACTGGGTAGACCCCTGCCCTCCCTGGTTTCCTTTGGGCTTTATGGGTCCCTGTGGTCTGTTGCATTGATCTTGCATTTTCACGTTTTATAGCAATTCTAAACATGTGAGGGTACATATTTGCTCTTTGATGTGCCCTTTGATAGAAGCCAGAGTGCTTTACCTGGGCCTGTGTTTAATAATGATGGGGGGGGGGGGTCACATGCCCTGTGGCAGTGGGCTTCCTGGGGAGGCTGGTCTAGTGTGCAGCCTTTTTTTGAGGTTGTTGACGGGCAGACTTTAAATGAGGAGTGTTTCTTGTCTTGTTTTTGAAAATGAAATATATTAAAGATAGACACGTAGTCCTGCTCGTGTTTGGTTTTTCATCACATCTTGTTCAATTGGGCCACTTGATAGAAAAGACGGTAGGATGGGAAGAAACACAGGGATACAAATGGCAGTGCTCATAGAACTATATGGTGTTAGTGATTTCCTGTGGGTTTTTTTTTTTTTTTTGTATTTTATCCTTATCTTACATCTGTTTTAAAAGGCAGTTACTGTATATCCATTTTACAGATATAGAAGTTCAGGCACATGAATTTTATTTTATTTTTAAAGTTTGTTTATTTATTTTCAAAGAGTGCAAGCAGGGGGAGGGGCAGAGAGAGAGGGAGAGAGAGAATCCCAAGCAGGCTCTGCACCATCAGTGCAGAGCCCCACGCGGGGCTCGATCTCCCAAACCATGAGATCATGACCTCAGCGTAAATCAATAGTCGGATGCTTAACCAGACTGAGCCACCCCGGTGCCCCAAGGCACATGAATTTTAGAGACATGCTCACTGGTTATTGTGGATGGAACCTAAATTAGAATTCAGTGCTTTTACCACTAGATTTGTGAAAAAATAGAAGATGACCATGGCGTTTCTATGGACTCTTTCAAGGAAAAAGGGGACAGTGGTTGCTTTTAACGAGTTGAGCACAGAGTATATAAATAGAATCATAGAACCTTGGGATTTGAAGGGCCTTTAAGGGAACTTTGCACTCTAAGGCTGACATTGCCTTTTCTGTGAGATTGCAGCATGGGGGGACTCAGCTGTGCGTAGATCTCTCCACTGTTTTTATTCTAAATATATCAAACTAATGAGAGAATTGAACAAACCTTCATATGCTTCTGTCCAGTAGCACTTATCAGAGGTGGTCACATCACGATTTTCTGTCTTCCTTTGTTCTCCAGCCTTCCTTGGCCACAGTCCTCCAAAAGAAATCAGTTCCTTTGTGTTCTCTCTTTAATTTGGAAGAGACTGGTGTGGAAGAACAACTAAAGGCATCCCCCCCCTTAACCAGCCCCTTAGAAGCTGGTATGATTAATAGATGGTTCCTGAGGTTTCCACATCTAGCCATGGCGTGATGTAATGTATAAGGATGTATGATGGTGAGGATTATTAGCTCCTTCATTTATCTTCAGCCGCATCATTAGAACTGATGGTTGTTTGTTGAAGATGCACTTCATGAAGTATATAAGCTAGGCGATTCCTTTTTGGAAAGAATACTGTGGGCTTGAAGTATGTAGACCTACTACACACTTGCTAAAAATGACTTGCTAAAAATGACTACACAATTGCTAAAAATGACCTACTTCCCCTGTTTACTCCTAATTACTTTCTTACTTGTTTGAATTTGTTAATGGTATAAATCCAGCTTTGAAGTCATTCATTGGGGGCAAACTCTATTTAGTGAAATAAAAACTTGGTACATTTTTGTCCTCAGCGAGTTTTATCTTCTTGAAAGTTGGTTTTCTATTTAATCAGGGAGTAGAAATAAACTTTTTTTTCTCCTATTAACAGGTATGCCATATGATGCTCTCTGTTTGAATACAGTATTGATTGGTCATGTCTGATATTTATCAGACTAAGCAAGTCTGTTTGTATTTAGTTGTCTAAAGAGGCTTTATATTCTTTTTAAAAAAAATTTTAAGTTTATTTGTCTTTGAGAGAGAGAGAGAGAGCGAGTATAAGTGGGGGAGAGGCAGAAGAGAGAGGGGGAGAGAGAGAATCCCAAGGAGGCTCTCTGCTGTCAGGGCAGAGCGGGATGTGGGGCTCAAACCCAAAGACTAAGAGATCATGACCTGAGCCGAAATCAAGAGTCAGACACATAACCCACTGAGCCACCCAGGCACCCCAAGAGGCTTTTTATTCTTTTTTTTTTTTTTTTTTGGTAAATTAAAAAAAAAAATTTTAATGTTTGTTTTTGAGAGACAGAGCATGAACAGGGGAGGGGCAGAGATAGAGGGAGACAGATTCTGAAGCAGGCTCCAGGCTCTTAGCTGTCGGCACAGAGCCCGTTGCGGGGCTCGAATCCATAAACCGTGAAGTCGGATGCTTAACCAACTGAGCCACCCAGACGCCCCCAAGAGGCGTTTTATTCTTAAACACTAATGAACTCAATAATAAATCTTCCAAAGTGGAACACAGCCAAATACAATTCATGAGTTTTCTAGGCTCTCTTGATGCCCCTAGCCACCAATGAGGACTGGAGTCATTCACATGATAGGCAGGGGAATACAGACACCATTTATTAAGTGATGATTATTGAGTAAATTGAGTTGATGAATATTACCTCTGATATATATTACTGTTCACAAAATAGAGGAGTGGCTATATCAGTAGAAAAATTATCCTAATATGTTTATGTATTAAATACACACACATATGTATGTATGTGTATCTGTATTCCTGACTGTATATATCAAAACTGTGATTTGGAAAGTTGTGTTCTATTTGCTCTCTTTGTTGGGACTCATAAAATAACTGTATTTATTTATTTCTTTAACTTTTTGTTTTGTTTTTTTTTTTTGAGAGACAGAGACAGAGCGTGAGCTGGGGAGGGGCAGAGAGAAGGAGGTGGTCACAGAATCTGAAGCAGGCTCAAGGCTCTGAGCTGTCAGCACAGAGCCTGACGTTGGGCTCGAACCCACGAACTGGGACGTCATGACCTGAGCCAAAGTCAGACGCTTAACCAACTGAGCCACCCAGGCACCCCAGGACTCATAAAATAACTTTGAATTGTTCTCCTTCCTCCATTGTCTACTTATGGAATCCTTTTTTGGTGCCAACCATAGCACTAAATACTGAGAATAAAAAGATCAGTAAGACACAGTTCCTGCCCTCGGGAGTGAAAGTAACTATTTATTATCCAGTCTGGGTAGCATCTGACTCTTGGTTTTGGCTCAGGTCATGATTTCATATTTCTTGAGATTGAGTCCTGCTTTGGGCTCTGCATTGACAGTGCAGAGCCTGGTTGGGATTCCCTCTCTCTCTCTCTCTCTCTCTCTCTCTCTCTGCCCCTCTCCTGCTCACCTTCTATCAAAATAAATAAACTTAAAAAAAAAAAGAGAAACCTATATAGAAGATACTCTGGTAGCCCAGAAAGTATGTATTCTGCCTCAGAAATGCAGTCAAAAATTTTTCGCAGCAAGTAACTTTCCAATCTATTGGTAGTTTCATAGAATGTTTCAAGAGGGCCCTTCCCTACATCTTTAGTTTTTATTAGCTATAATTTCTTCATGCTCCTGTAAAAACTGTGTGCTGTTACTTTTGAACACTGTTTTCATATATTTTTTAAGTGGGTATCTTTCTCATTTTGTTTTACTTCCCTCCTGGCTCTTAAATGTATTTTAAAAATATTTTTATCCATATCTAATTTCTGCCGCTTTTAAAAAACTTTCCAAGCAGTCACCTCCTGACCCTCTTTTTCCCCTAGCTATCCCCCCTCCCAGGTCCATCTCCCTTTCTTTAGAGCCCCCGCATAATGCTATTCCTTTACAGTCCAGCCATCTGCCTGTTTTAGCCTCTTCCTCACTCTCTCTGTTTCTTCTATATAGATTTCCCCATATGTCTGCTTCTGCCTTTATCCACAAGTCCAGACACTCCTCCAAGGCTTTCTAACCACCCCATCCTGGTGTCCCGTCTGTTCATAAATAACTCTTTCATCCGCTTTGGATCCCCAACCCCCACTCTTTCTAAAAAGAGTGTGCAAATAAACCCAAAGTGCACGGAGCCAAGATGCACAGCATAGTTGTGATTCAGAATAGACTTTCTCCTTCCCGTCACCTGTTTCAATCCTGCTCTTCGCTGTTTGCCTTCTTTGTAATATATCTACAATTCCTTTTCAATTTTTGTGTAGAGCTGGATGCGAAGTTATTGAATATCTTCATGGGAAAGTTTCTGCCTCTTCCTGGCAGACCATTTTGCCCTAACCAGTTACTCAATCTTTCTGTGCTGCCTAGTGGTTGCTATTCTTGGAGTAGTCACGTTTGAACCTTTTGTTCTTCAGAAATTAACGTAATATGTCAGAAACAGCAGTCTCCCTGCCCGGGTGCTTGGCAACCGGAAACTCTGTAGATATGTTCTTTTGCAAGTCTGAGTTCTAGAATATGTGCCACCGAAGGAGTGTCCCAGAGTAACCCGCAGAAATGGCAATGTTGAGGGCTGTCAGATGTTCTAGATATTTAAAATGTCCCACACCCTCCTGTTAGCGTTGTGTACTAGGGAACGTTCCTCCCTTCTCTCCGTTCAAGAGTAAACACTGGCAATTTGCTTCCCTTTAGAAATGTGTTACTGCAGCCATTGCAAAGTTGTTAATGTTTTTCGTTCCCAGTGTCAGTGATAATTTTACTCACAGAGTCCCTGCAGAGATTTAGCTCAGCAGGAAGTAAATCTAGGTAAGATTGCCTTGAAAGTTGATCTAAAAAACAATAAATGCTAACTATATTATTCCATTTATTTAAAAAGGAAATCTGAGGTATAACTAACTTGATTATATGGTATCACTAGTGAGGGCTAATAAGAAGTTACGCAATGGCTACGACCTGGTTCCCCACCCCGCCCCCTTCTCTGTATGGAAAGAAAAGAAGTTACGGATTAACATGATTCACACTATATTTCAGTAAGGGTGAAGTGTCATGGCAAAAATGAAAGATGGAACTGTTTACTTCTGAGATGTTGAGGAAAATCTAAACTCTGTAGCTCTCCTGCAGTCCTTTGGGAGCTAAATATTTTACCAGGAACAAAATCAAAAGTGTCTAAAGAATAAGGCATTTAGTTTTAAATGCCTCTGACTTTCTAAAGCGTTCTTTTTGTTTATATTTAAGAAACAGGTTTTAACTGCAGTGCAAACATCAGAACCCAAATGAGAGAAATGTAAAAAATTGAAAAGACACTAAAAACAACAACAAAGAATACATTACTGATTCAGATTCGTTTTGGAATTTCAAGTCAGTCAATAAAGAGGAAATGGGAATTTCTTGGAGAAATTTAGTTTAGGATCAGAAGTATTCCTTTTAATGACACTGGTACATCAGCCAATTAATTATGTTTAATATTTTTTGCTGTGGTTGAATTTCCATGGAATTCTAATCATTAGATGTGCAGAGATCCAAATTTGTGGATTATGTGTATTTTTGCTTCTGTATCATGGCAAAAATGTGCTCTTAGTACATCTTAGACTCAGTCTGGGGCTCCTGGGTCGCTCAGTCGGTTGGGTGTCCAACTTTGCCTCAGGTCACGGTTTGTGAGTTCCAGCCCCGTGTGGGGCTCAGTGCTGACAGCTCAGAGCCTGGAGCCTGCTTCGGATTCTGCCTCTCCCTCTCTCTCTGCCCCTCCCCGGCTCATGCTCTCTCTCAAAAGTAAATAAACATTAAAAAAAAAATTGACTCCAAAAAATTAAAAAACTACCACTAATTTAAGAACAGTTGGTTATGAACACGCTTTTTTTTTTCAGTGTATTTCTAGGTTTACTGACTGTACTGGTATAGAGTATATTATAGGTAATCTCTGGGCTATTGACTGGATATGAATAGATTGGGTTATGGTGATAGTTCTGAGTGGGTGTACATAACAGAAGAATAAAGTTCTAGACTTCTTTTTTATTAGATGAAGTTGTTTTTCTTACCCATACCAAATTACTTACCAAACGTTAGGTACCTAAAATCTTGGTAACAACCATCCTCCAGTGTGTTTATTTTTTAAGTGTGTGCAGAATATCATGCATCTTACAGATCATGGGGAAAATATTTCTCTGCTCTTGGAATGGCAATGGCAGTGGTTGGAGAAGTAACAGTCTCATGTGACAGATTTTTCAATTTCAACCCTCTTGCTCTCTACTAATTAGAATCATATGGTCACACACTTGGTTTTTTTTTTTTTGTAACAAATTTCCTAAAGATTCAGCAAAATAGTTTCAAGGTTACCTTTAAGCAGGTACAAATATCTTAACTCTTCTGCATGCTTTCTGCTAAATTGGACGTGGTCTGTGGGAGCTTAATTAGTTCAGGTTCAGTGCTGTTGATTTACACGGAGGGTGTGTCTATACTTAACATTTTTATGAGAGAAAATACATTTTGCTCTCATTATTGCCTTTTGTGTGTTTGTTTGCCAGTTGGAAATCTTGGGGAAGGTCATTATAAAAAGTTTTTAGATTTTCAAATCGGATGCACCTCTGTTTCCCAAAAGGAAGCTCAATAATGTGTATATTTTGTTCACTTAGCCTGTATTTATTGAGTGCTTATGATGTGCATGGCATTGTGTTTTTTAACTGCTGTATACCCTGAATATTTAGAGAAAACAAAGAACCTCAAACATTCGCGGTGTGTTTACAGTATCATCTAGTTGAATCTGCACCAGGCTATGCAGGATGTTAAATCCCAACCGTCGCTGGTATTTATAGGTCTCACAAGAACCAGAGAGGTGAATCCCATGTCTGCTACCTCCGTATTTCCCATTCTTCGAGGGAGTTTGTTTGTATTCATTCATGTAGACAATTTCTCACCGATTTTTCTTTCTGGAGAGAAAACAGTTGTGTTGTAACTTTATTGCAGAACAGAGACCCTTCCTTCCAGATTGTCTTGCTGTTGGAGGCCTTTTTGATCTCCGTTCACCTGAATTAGATGAACATCCCTATGACCCACCAGGACGGTGCTACCTCTGCCATGGCAGCTTTATAGACGTATTGGGAAGGCAGTGTTGATTTTGGTGTTACAGGTTCTTAGAGGTTCGTATTGGTGAGGAGATGTCTGTGGTGACTTGATAGCCTGGTTGACAGGGGGGACACATACCTGAGCCAGCCACTTCTCCCCTCGTCTCCTCTTTTCTCTACTGTTCTTTTACGGGAAAACTAGTGGTGGGGGTGTTCAGGTTTACCTTGCGTAGGCGTCTCAGGTGAAATGCATTTGCTGAGACTCCCTGGGGTCGTTTGGTTCTAGCATCTTGGTGGATTGAGCCTGGAGCAGAATTCTTGGCCTGGAGTTCATGGAGGGAAGGGCCCCTAAATATATATGCGCACCTTTAGGTTTTAGGGAGAGTGGAGTTTCTTAGGTTCTCAAGAAGATTCAGTGACCTAACGTTAAGGCGTCCTGCCATGGAAGAATGATCAAGATCCAGATTTAGGATTAGTTCTGGCCCCCAAATTGACCTGTTATTTGTAATTAATATGAAACCCTCAAAGCCTTAGAGCAATGAAAGGGGAAACATGTTTCCACAAAACCTTTTCTCTGACTTGCTTCAAGGATTTTAGATGGAAATCCCTAGGCCCTGTGTAGAACAGAACATTTCCTTGGACCTTCCAGAGACAAATACCTAAGACTAATCTGGCCTCATGCAGTGTAGGAGGTGAAGTGAGTTCCAAGCCTGAGAAGGCAGAGCAACCTTCACCACCAGCCATATCCCTTGTTAGATAGACAAGAGTGATGTGTGCAGTAATGTTTCCTGAAGTGTGACACATTTCTTTCCTCTTTGTGGGTCTGTAGGTGCATTGTCGAGTCCAGTGGAATTCCAAAGTTAGACCAGGGCTACTGATGACACCAAAAAAATATTGCATAGCTGGTTGATGGAGCTACTTGTGATGGGGCTATGAATGGCTACATGATGTCAATGCTAATACCTATAAAGGGCAAAAATCCTAGAACATACACTTATGGCTCAGGAGTCTTGACTGGCTTCACTGTACCTTCAGGGAAGTGTGTTTGCAGAAAATTATTATCAACAATAAGGGCCTCAGCTTATTTTCTCTTTTCTCACTTCTCATTGTTCCTGCATGCAACTGGGGTAACGTCATGGTAGTATGAAGCTGGTTCAGCACCTAGGGCAAAGCAGTAATGAATGGACTTTTCCACTCTGTGTACACAAGGGTTGTTTACTACATGGACAAGCTTTGTGGGCCAGTGATCTGGGAATTGGGTTGTTAATCTAACTGGTTTTAGCATTTTTAATCATATATTTTAATAGGGAGGTAACAGAGGATAGAAGCCTCTTTGGCCTCTGGTGCAAAGAACAGTTGGTTTGAGACTCAATTCTTTGTGACTTAATGTAGTTATTTAACATCACCATGCCTAATTTTCTAATCTATAAAAGGGGGTTAATTATATGTATTTTGCAGGGTTGTATCGGTGATTAAGTAAGATAATGCATTTCAGGTTTCTACTGTAAATAAAACCCTCAAATTTACTTTTCCTTATTACTAAGATACAAAATAAAATTGAGGAAATTAGGAATTTCACCTGCCTGGTCCTTAATTCAGAATGTGATATTTCTCCAGCATGGTCAGAAGGATATTTCTCTTTACAGAGGGTCATTGACTTTCAGAAAAAAAAGTCAACCAAAGGTTACATCAAGTAAAAAGCAATACCATTAAATTGTTTTTGTCTTTTCTTTTTTTTTTATGTAGAGATTTAAAATGTAAAACTCACTCGATTTGGAATTGATCAGAGCCTGTAAAACCTTGTTTAGAGAACTCGAGAGAGAATTTAAAACTTATACCTAAATCTGACATAATAAAGGAAGCTAGCTATCTAGCAAATTTAGGGGAAATGGAGGAAAAGAGGAGAGAGGGGAGGGGAAAAGGGATACGGCAGACATTCAGAAGTAGGGTAAAGCCACTGCCCAGACTTAAAGGTACGAAGGGGGAGATGAAGGGAGAACCCAGGGAAAGGAAGAGAAAGAAGGGACCAGAAAGGTGAAAGGAGATGGGCTGGAAAAGTTCTGAAGCCTTAATTAACTGATCTTGTCACACACAGCTGTTCATTTGAGTAGTGGGCCTCCCAGTCTTACTCCTTTTTATCACTGCCTTTTGAAATGCTAATTAGATAATTGACCATTGTTCCCAGGTCTTTGGTTACTTTTTATTCCTAAACTTTTAGAGACTAGTCCTTGAATGGGATACTCAGAGCAGCACACCAGATGGGAAATTATTTTCTGGCTTATCCTTGCCAAGTGACCACCACCATACTGCTTGGGGTCTGTGAAATCCAGCTGAGAGCCAGATCTAGCCTAAGGGGTGGTTAACACACTTCTTGGGATAGTCCTTCCTCAATAGGTTTTTATTTTGTAATGGTGAAGGGGGCTGCCTTTCTATTTTACACAGATTTATCAGATTTACTCTAATCAATAACAAGTCTTCCCGACCATGAAAAGCTAAGTGGAAGAATATCTACAAATGATTAGCAGCACATCTTTAATTTCAGATGGTAAACACCTGCAAGTGTTCTTGGTCGAAGACTATGTTCTTCTTTTACTACTGCTTCCCTGCTTAACTCGTACTTGGTTTGGTTTGCTTTTTTACAAAAAATTGAATTAGACAACGTATGTGAAAGCATTTTGGAGAATATTACACTCAGCACAAATAGAAGATTTGATTTTATGATCACTCCGGGTAATTATTGATAAATACCAAGTGGCAGGAGTATATCTGTGAATCTTGCAAGGAAACACTCGAGACCGACAGGACATGATCTAGTAGAGGGGATGCCAGTTCTGCATATTGCACAGAGGAGTAATCATCTCTGTGTGTGTGCACTCAGTCTCCTATCACAGAACCTCACTTTGGTCTTCAGCTCTGTAGAGGCAGTAAAATAGCATGTCTGTTTGTTTCTATGTCATCATTAAACATTATTAAACTGGATGTTATAAAATTGATTTGAGTGATGTCTTTTAAGTTTTCGATGAATATCTTCAGTGTACATTTTCAGAAGCTTTATGAGAATAACTGACTTAGTGGTGGTCCTGCAGCAGTTGGAGTATTGATGGTGTTAGCCATTTTAAATTTAAGTGAACTGAAATTTTATTTATCCGGCATGAGTATCACAGAAAAATTCTTTCCCCTCAGGCTATTTTTCAAAAATACAAACATGTTTTCTTTTAAAGGAGATACATGTACATTGTGGAATATTTTACAAATAATGAAAAATAAAAAGGTGAAAACAAAATTCTCTTTTAATAGTTAACCCTTATAATAGTGGATTGTACTGTTCAGTTGTCTTTACACATGGACACACACACACACACACACATATACAAAGATTTATGTAATTTTAGATTATTTTACTTTTATTTATGGTTATATAATCTTTTAATCTTTGATTTTTAATTTTTGTACTTTTTTAAAATGTTTATTTGTTTTTGAGAGAGAGACAGCGCATGTGCGAGCACAAGTGGGGGAGGGGCAGAGAGAGAGAGGGAGACACAGAATGTGAAGCAGGCTTCAGGCTCCGAGCTGTCAGCACAGAGCCTGACGGCGGGGCTCGAACCCACGAACCATGAGATCACGACCTGAGCCACAGCCAGACGCTTAACTGACTGAGCCCTCCTGGCGCCCCTATTTTTGTACTTTTTAAATTGATTTCTGTCAGAGATACGTGTATTTTTGTTTCATGCAGTTATTTGACTAGTGACAGTTTAGTTTTCCCGTTTTCTGATTTGTTAATATATTTTTAAAACTTTACTACTCTTTGGTTTTCTTAGACCTGTTTTTACAGAAGTCATTTGCCTTGACTTGGCTTTTTTAGCTAAATTGTCTCATTCTTTTTATTTTCCAGATTATGAATTTGTGCCAGACTATAACTATGGCTGCATCCAGCATGTTTTGTTGATATGAAATATTATGCTAATATGTAATATTCTTGTTGTTAATGGTTTCCTAATATTTCTTTTTTAGCAGTTTTATTTTCCTTTTAAAATACCAGCAAATTTGGAATGCCACTCATATTTCCAACGGATTATATTGTTTGGCCTTTGAAATGTTCATAACTGATTTCTAGGTTTATTGCAGTGTAGTTAGTAAAGAAATAGTATGGTTTCTTCTTAAAATTTATTTTTAAGTGTCTTAATAAATGATGATTTGGGAAATGTTTAGTGGATTTTTGAAAAGGGGGGTTATCCTATATAATGTGCATTTTAATTTGCTTTTTGCTTTTTTATATTTTTACTTAACTAGATCTTTTGTGGAGTAGACAGAAGTGTTAAATTCTTAGCCCCAAATGGTATTTCTGTCATTTTTCATGCCTAATCGTTCATGATACATATGCGCTCATTGTAGATTGTATTTCCATCTTACTGATCTTCAGTATTGCTTCTTCCATTATTATTATTATTATTATTATTATCTCTTTGCTCCTTTCCTTTCTATTCTAGGAGAACTCTTCAAGTTTGTCAACTCCATGCTGACATATTTCATGCAGATTTTAATTGTGTCAGCATAGTTTTACTTTTCTGATGGTGTTTTATCCATCTACTTTTTGTTTTCTTCTTTCATGTTGTATCTTGGCATCCATTTTACAGAGATACTCTATATGATCATCAGAGGTAATGCTTTCCAAAATATACTTTTATTTTTTATAGGGTGAAAATGATTTTCAAAGTTGGTTTCTCATGGAATCAGGAGAGTATGTCCACCCATATTTTAATTGCTAGATAGTTTACCCCTCATAACACTTTTTAAAATAAGTTGAACTGTGGGGGTGCCTGGGTGGCTCAGTTGGTTGAGTGTCTGACTCTTGCTTTTGGCCCAGGTCATGGTCCCAGGGTCATGGGATTGAGCCCCATGTTGGGCTCTGCACTGATCATGTAGCCTGCTTAAGATTCTTCCTCTCTCTCTCTCTCTCTCTCTCTCTCTCACCCTCACCACCCCCCCCCCACCCCACGTGCTCTCTCATTCTCTCTCTCAACAAGAAAAAAGAAGTTGGACTTTAGTAATTTCCAAACCCACCCTTCTAGATTCTTTGAGATGCTGGAGCAACCTACGTTTATTCTTTTCCAGCTAGTGTACATGTTAGCTTCTGCCAATAGGAGGCACTAGAGGAAGACTGGCAAGCTGGTGGAACAAGAAGGGAACTCACCCTTCCTGTTGTCCTCATCATTCTGGCAGCATCAGTTGTTTCCATTTTTTGGGTTTTTTCCCTCCATTTCTGAAATCAGCCTGCTGGCACTTCCTCCTCATTGCCTCTCCTCTGAGCTTGTAGGCTCTACAAACCCAACCCCTTCTCTTTGTGTCCCCAGCTGTGGACATGGTAGCTGTTTCCAGTTGACAGATATTGGATGACTCTTATATCTACACCAGAGAACTCTAAATATGTTACTTAAGCCACTCATCCAGCCGTAGGTTCAGGAAGGCAGCAGTTTTCCATTTCCAGTTTTCCAGTTTGCCTCCAGAAGGCAGAAGTTAGCCTTCTGGAAAGTTCCTAAAAACATAAGACTTTGGAAAGATGATAATAATATACTGATGTGTAGATCTTAAAAAAAAATCTATGTAGATGTATTGTCAAAACCTGACTGTGTTTTTTTATTTTCTAATTTTTTAAATGTTTATTTATTTTTGAGAGAGAGAGAGAGAGAAAAAGAGAGAGAGAGAGAGAGAGAGAGAGACAGAGTGTGAGCAGGGTAGGGGCAGAGAGGGAGAGAGACACACGCAGAATCTGAAGCAGGCTCCAGGCTCTGAGCTGTCAGCACAGAGCCCGACATGGGGCTCAAACTCACGAACTGTGAGATCACGACCTGAGCTGAAGTCGGACGCTCAACCGACTGAGCCAGCCAGGCGCCCCAAAAACCTGATTGTATCTTACAAATGCTGTGTATGTCACACTATCAAGGGTAAAAGCGTTCTTAAAATAACTATATCTTTTGGGGGGGGGGATGGCTTAGTAAAAGGCACATGGCCCTCGTTAGTCAACTCTCAGTGGTGGAGCTAGAGAAATAAAGTAGAGATGAGAGTAAGCCAGCAGGTGTGGTGTGGTTTTCTTGGAGGATAGGGTAGGGAGGATACGTGTGGGAGAAAGGAGGTATTATGTCATAAAATTTGACTTAACACGCAGTTTGCTTTGGGTGTTGCAAGGCAGTAAAGAGGCTTATTGACGGCTATATTTAAGGTCATTGCAATGCATGAAATGTAAATCAAAGTGTTATTCTTCACTAGATATGGAGAGATAACATTTACATAACATGCTTTTAAGGTAATGAGTTAAGTTCATTATTTCTTTATTACTGTAACTGTTTCGAGAAAGTTATTTCCATACTAAAAATACTTCCTCTCCTGTTCGAATCTGATTTGTCCTAATTTTTGCATGACGTTATAATCTATTGTTAGGAAATGATAATTCCATTTATTTTTGTTTCATGGGGAAAACTGTTAACCAGCTGTTTCAATCTCTCCAAATAAACTTGCTTCCAGAATTCCTAGTAAGTAGCAATGCTGATTGATGGGAGTGTCACCATTTCCCTGACCCTCTCTACCTTGTCACTATGACATAGTACAGAAACCAAATAAGAAATTTGAGCAAAGGAAAAGGTACCACAGCCTGGATATTTCGCAACTAGATAATTAGATTCTGAATTATGATGAATAGACTGAACGAAGAAATGTCACAAATCTATAGCGGCTTAAGGAACACGGTGATTTCTGAGTGAAATCTTTCTGTATACATTTTATGGTTAACTAGTAATGAGATAAAACTTGGAGCAACCTAAGAAAATTATGTTATGATTTGAACCTAATGAATGGCAGGCTTCCCTCTGTTATTCTCTTTAGCCTACCTATTGCTTTTTCTGTATGATCACATTTTCTTCAACCAGTTCTTTGTTTGTAACTAAAACTGTGTGTTCCTGTTCAAAAGTGGCATCTTCATTTATAAATTCACAGAATATGATCTTCAGGGAAAAAAATGCAACTCAGCTTTGCATGGTTTACATAATGTGATAGTCTCATATTTACTATGTGGTTAACAAGAAATAACTGTTACCAACAAAAATCAGGGAATTTAAAAACAAGGAACATTTTGCTTGGGAGCCTATGTATATCTCTATATAAATACATATAGACATCTATAAACATCATCGATCCTACTCATATGCCCATGCCATATATATGTGGATGTGGGATGATGCTTGTTTTTATATATACAAGTCTATATTTATATAGCTGAAGAAGTGAAACATATTGCTTTTTATTTAAGTGACTCAGTGCGTTTATAGACAAGCTTTATTTTACAGCTCTTTATCAATGCTGGGATGATTAAATATTACTAATGATTTGGTCTTCTGATGGTCAGAGTTTGACAGGGTAAGTCAATCCCTAGAGACATTCCTGTGATGTCAGTCCCTTCATGTTAGGTAAAGAATCTCTAGGAAAATTAATTTGGCAGAAATAAAAATTTGCTTTGGGTAACTTGACGTATTTGAATTATTCATTTATGACATTGCTTCCAATTGTTATGAGTATGTGTTTGCATTTGGGGGAGGGTTTTTAGGGGATGGGAAGGTGGAGGGATTAGAAGATTCTTAGGAGCACTGAACTGAGTGTTTGGTCCCCTGGTAAAATGTAGAGGGAGGAAGTGAAGCCTTTAATTTCTTTCTTTCCAGAATTAGTTAGTAACCACAGTTCATACTTTATATTTTCTGTAGCGTATTTTTAACAGCTTGCCTTTGAGGTTGGGAAATGACACTTACCTGGATTTTCTCAGGTTCTTTATTTATGGCATCAGTGGGGACTGCTGCTAATTAGCTATAGAGGAGACAGTGAGGATGCACGTGTACTAAGCCAGAAAATTTCAAGAAGAATGCCAAGACCCTAGAGTGTCTCAGTTCAGCAGAGATGTGAACAAGCAGACAGTAGCACTTTTCTGCCTCATGGCTGGCCAATACCCTGTATTACGAATTTATAAAGGTGGGGTTTCCTCAGGTTCTGAAATAAATGGTATTCTTACATTTCTCAAATTTGCTAAAATATCTCAGAGATAGTTTCAGATCCCTGTGGTAATTGAGACAGTTGGAGGGGTGGTTTCTCAGCATTGGAAGCCATCTTACTTTTTCAAGGTGGAAGATCTTGTTGGGAATCTTTGAGGTTGTTGGTGATGTTGCCACTGGAATTTACTTTCACACTCTTCTGCTTTGTCCCTACTGTCCTGCAGCCCACCTCCCCTTTGTGTGAAACCTTCAGAATCTGACTAGCATTGGGTCGAATGCTTGTTCTTCCTTGTGTGGCATGTTTGGATATGTGTGGATCTGTAATAATCCAGGGAACTAAATGTTCATCTTCAAGAAGGTGTGGTGACATTTCTCTTGATTACAACGTTGGGTAATTGTCAGAATATGCAAAACAAGTTGGGGGGCACTGACACATTGCTCTATTCTCAAATTTTGTAAACTTTTGATAGATTTATAGCAAAAAGTCCTTCAGTGACTAATAAACGCTTTTTGTGTTACCAAATCGAATTTTGACTTTTGTCACTGTGCCTGCATAGTGAGCACAAAGTTTCCTGTACTTAAAGCTCATCAACACTGCCGCCTGCTTTGTTTATCTCTATCTGCCCCTCCAGCTCACTCCCCATCCTGCTCTGTGCTCCAAGAGGCTAACCTTTGACAAATGTGCAATCTGATTCTTTCTTTCAGTTTTCTGGTTGGGTTCGGCCGTGGGAAGCTTTATCTTTCTCTTCACTTTGATTAGAAACCCTTTTTTGAAAAATGACAGTGTATTGTTTTAGATAAGATTAAACTAAAATTTACTCAGCATTTTCTGTGAACCAGTTTCTATGCTTTCAGACGTGCCATTTTACAAGAAAAAACATCAAGCTGCCCTCATTAGCGTCATGTAAAAATCAGGAATACTAACGTTGAGATCAAATGGTTAGGGTTCCAGAACTAGTAAACTGGGAAACCTGTTTCATAATCTCACGTTTAGCCATCTTTCCCATCAAGAACTCTGCCTCCATAATCTTCATCACCCTTCAAAATGTGTCTTCACACACACACACACACACACACACACACACACACGCCACATACGCCCACACCACACACATATACACACACACACTACACACACACTACACACACACATACGCACACACACCACACTACACACACATACCACACCACTTTTCTATGGAAACTTCTTTTAAAGCCAACTTGACTCTTTAAATCACCATGCCTAATTTGCTAGTATCATCTATTATATACATTCTCCCACTTCTGTGGAGGGGGGTATGTTTCTCATGAGTCTTCCTCCCTTATGCTCCTGAATCCCCAAATTCCCCTTTTCTTCTAGCATCTAAATATGTTCAAGTCTTCCCTGACTTCAATTAAACACACACGTACACACACACATCAAATTTTGAGATTAACTTCCATCTTTATTTTGTTCTTTACACAACCAAGTGCTTGCACATCCCATTCTCTGTATACTCTACTATGATCTGGCTTTTTCCCATCACACTTTCCAAAAATTCCACATTAAGGTTGCCAATGACATGTCAAGTTGACACGCTTTGGCCTTTCTACTGTTTGACATCTTTAAAGCATTGTACCCTGGACCATATAACTTCTTTCGTAACTCCTACTGTCTTTTAAAACTCACTTAAGGTCCACCTTTTCTGAGGTGCATTTCTTAACCCCGGGACTAATTTGGCTGCCGCTCCAATTTATCCTCTTATCTTCAGGGACATATGTTGTCTTAATAGTTATCACACCTGCTGAAGTGTTTTGTCTTGCTGATTGAACTATAGTTTATTTGAGGGTCAGAATCATGCCTTTCCGTGGGTTTTATACTCTGTGTTCCCTTCGATTCTGGGGCTATCTCACTTTTTCTCTCCCAGCTGCTTACCTGCCTTTACTAGGTCCTTTAACTGTTGTTTGTTGAGCTCCTATTATTCATTTATACCATTATTTATGCCTGTTATTTATGCTGGTGATACAGGGTTAAACAAGAGATAATGGTCTTTATGGGGATTACAGTCTGCCTCTAAATTTAGGCAGATTTGAACCTTGTTGAGGTTGTTTTCATCCTTAGAAACATAGCATTTATAGTAATATGCAGGGCGGGGTGCATCAAATGACCATGTTTATTAATAGATTAACATTGTGCCTGGCACATAATTAATATTCAATTAGTATTATATGTTAATGTTAACAGTAACAAATCTTACATTACACATGCATTATGCATATATCAGATAATATATGAATTATATTAATACATACGCATTGTGCTATTCTATCAATGTTACAAATAAAATGTAAATAATACATCAATTGCTTGGTGTGTCAGTATATTTTCACATTTATCCCTTTTACAAAATTAGGGTTTTTTTCCTTTTGTTCATTTGCTGCTTTTTACTTACAAAAAGCTTCTGTCTGTTAAAAATTCAGTGCTAAGGCTGCCTGGTCCAAAGTTCACCATGGACGAGGCTTTCACTGTAATGAACCTTTTAAGAACCTGTTTTAGCGTGAGATATTCGCAACTATGGGTTTCTTTAAAAGTTTTCTATTTAGTGACTGACTTTAGTGACTTACTCGGATGAACTGCCATCACTTTTTCATCGTCACCAGATTAATTTTGAGGTTTTCTTACTGGCCGTGGGTACTGATCAACACAGGGGTGCGTGTGACTGTTCTGTGCGTGCGTGCACGCATGGTATTTCCAGACACATGCTCAGTAATCCAGAGGTAGAACTGGTACCATGACACTCCTGTTATTGTGCTGTCCCCACAGGATGCCACCGAAATAGTGATGAAGAACATCAGTATTCATTAATTTGGTCTTATTCAGAGGACATTGGCAAAGGGGCAAAGAGACGGAAATCTGAGGGAAGCTGTAGGATCGCAGAGAAATCTGGTGTTTGCAGAATGATCTTTGATCTTTCAGAGGAGGAATACGTATCAACAGTTTATCTCTGCAAAAGAATTCACATGCAAAGCAAATCAAGAACATGATCTTGCTTATCTTTGTCGATTATAGTTTGGTCTTGGATAAAGGAAAAGCCAGACATCTATAAAAGGGGATTTACATGTTTATGCTAACTCAATTAGCATTAACAGGGGCTACCCGTGTTGCTGGCTGTCTTGCCTTAAACTTCCATGCATGCATATTTTTGAAGACAATAAAAAGATTGTCGAGAATTTATATAAAGAAAAATTATCAAATGTGTGGATCTATTTTAAAATTAAAAAAATATTGTTTGTGTGCTGAAATATTACTTCTGGAGTAAGTAGCTTTTTTTTTTTTTAATAGAAAAAAGCTAAATCATATCTTCTAGCCATTAAAGCTTATTGCATTTTTCCAAATTTATAGTTGGAAGTCATGCAGGTTTTCTTTAACAAACTGAAGGATGCATCGGTAGTCTAAATGGTAGCTTTGAGAATAGTTAGATATTTATGGAAAAATTATAAGAAGCAATGTGGATTTAAAAAATTCAAAAATAGATAAATTTGTTAGGAAAACTAGACTCTTTCGCTATTCGGTAATGCATATTCTGACTCATTTACACAGACATTGTGGTACCTAAAGTGTTGCAAAATTGGACATTTATATGGAGATGGGCTATTGATGTAAAAAAAAAAAAAGCTGAGGGCTGGGAAGGATAAGGAATGAGTACAGTTTTTTTAAAAATGAGCTCTTTGTCTTACATCCTTCATCATGCCTAGATCTCAGAGAGGTTTTGTCCAGTGAGAATAAAGAACCCATGGGAATTACCCAGGAGTCACCCACAAGTAAAAGGGACAGTTTTACTTCAGTGAGCAAGGGTGGGACCAGAAGTCTGCAATAGTCAATGATGCTTTTTTATCCTGTTCGTGCCAGGTGAACATTTGCATATTTAGAATGCTGACTCATTGGGGGAATCACAGCCTCCTTGAAATCCATAAGGTGATGCCTCTTTATCCTCTATTAGGGGATTTTATCTAACATGAGTGCAGCAGTTAGATTCCATGGGTTTGCTACCAGTTTACCCACTGACCTGATGCTCAGGGCTAGTTGCCTTCCCCACTGTAATCTTGCTCATTATACTCACTCCTACCCTCAGGCACTGATTTGCCTGTTGAAATCTTACAAGTTATTCAAAGAGAGACCAGTACCTCCTCCAGACGCAATCTTTCTCCTCTCTGAACTTTTATATTATTTATTGGTCTAACTCTTATGAGACTTATTACATTTTCCATGCCTTTTCATGATTCTTTTAACTTTTTATTTGGAAAATTTTCAACACGTATAAAATAAACAGATTAGTAGAATAAACTCCCATGTTTTCATCATGTAGCTTTGACAGTTATCAACATTCTGCCATTTTTGAATCACCTATGTATCATGCTTCACACCCCCACTTAATTGTAATTAATTTTGCATAATGGATTATGAGGTCCTTAAAGTCAGGGACTATATATGCAAATACTATACACACTATAGTATGTTGTATATATTAATATACATAGTGTAGTATGCCATATATACTAATGTATATTACAGTATGTAGTAATATACTAATGTAGTGTATACATTATTTATTTTTTAATGATTAGAAGTATATCCTCATTGCAGAGATATCCAGTGTTGTTAATATTTTGAAGACTTTGTACATTCTAATCTTTGTCTTCAAAAACTTAATATGAAATTTATATATTTCTTTTTAACTTAAAATTTTACTGTGAGCATTTTTCAGTATCCTTGAATATTTTTGAAAGCATGATCTTTTAAAGACAGCATAATATTCTATCTTCTAGGTCTTTCATAATCTACTTAAACAGTTTCCTCTTGTTGACCACTGTCTTGAATATCCTTGTACATACATACTCATTCTCATTTGCAAAGATATTGTTAGGATAGTTTCCTAGAATTAATAGGTGAAAGGCTCTTCACATAGCTTGCAAAATTGTGATCCAAAAAGGCCATGCCAGTTTGCATTATTTTTTTTTAACATTTATTCATTTTTGAAAGACAGAGAGAGACAGGGCGCAAACGGGGTAGGGCTAGAGAGAGAGGGAGGCACAGAATCCGAAGCAGGCTCCAGGCTCCGAGCTGTCAGCACAGAGCCTGACGCGGGGCTCGAACTCGTGGGCCGCGAGATCATGACCTGAGCCGAAGCTGGCCGCTTAACTGACTGAAGCCATCCAGGCGCCCCAATTTGCATTATTTTTATCTTATTAACTCAGTCGTTGAAAAATGGCATCTGGTTGCATTCTTTTTAAAATTGGTATTTTCTGGATTATTAATGACATTGGGCATTTTTCATGCTCAGAATTCTTATTTAGGTGTTACCTAAAATTGCAGTGAATGGTACATGCCATTTAGCTTAGCTCCAAATTTAGTGCTTTGCAGCAATGATCAATTATTTTTAGTATTTCACAAAATCAGCTTTTGCTGTCTTTGGAAACAGAATGTCTTCCTAAGCGCAAATTATGTTAGTTGAGGGTTGGTCTTATTTTTTACTTTTCGAATATTGTTTTTCAAAATTGTCACTGTGTCACTTTCTCTCTTTACATCATATGACTTTATTGAGAAATGTAATTTTGTCTGGAATTATTTAGTTTAGGTGAAAATTCTTTGTCCAAGAAATATGCTCTCAGATCTAAATAAAATTTTAGGTTTTGAAAAGAATCATTTACATAAAAGTTTTAAATCACTCATTGTATTTTACTGAGTTTATAGTGTGTTTAAACTTATTCTGGACTGAGGTTAGAATTCTGTGTTTAAAGTGCTTAGTGTAATTTATATAGCCAGTAAAATAAAAGTTGCCATTTTCACAAGTGAGTTTTTTTAATGCTAAGATTGCTCTTTTGCGATGTGAAATTTCCAAACCCCAGCATAGGAATTTAATGAAAGCAGGATTTACACTAACAAACTATTATAGGTAAATATTTTCAGTTTCAGAAAAAAGCAGAGAATGCTGTTGGAGTTGTTTCATTACCTTAATCTAGGTTGTAAATCCAAAAGTCAAACTACCGTTTTATTAAAATCTCCTGTCCTTAGTCACTTCTAATCAAATCAGACCTTGCCTAAATTCTGTTCAAATATGTTGACAAATAATTTACTGTGCTGCATTGAAAAATAGTATTACAAGTATCTGTACTATTATGTGGAGGGGACACTCAACAGATTTACCCAGACATCAACAGGATATTATTACCCCAAAGAAATGACGACAGTTTGCCAGCTTGATGCTTAGAGGAAGGAAATTTACAAACATCTCCAAGAGAGGCATGTTGAACGGTTGAAGGAAATGAGGCACGTCCTGCTTTTATTGTGCTTGTTGGGGTGGGATTCCCAGAAGACTGAACAAGGCTGTCCTGAGACCTCTGTTTGGCAAAGATCTTGTTGACTCATATTTTATTTTTGTTTCGGTAAAGGTCTGCTATTGTTCCCATTTCTAATGTACCTCATAAACACACAGCCAATATCATTTCCCCTTCTATTGACTGATGTATACAAATAAATGAAAATCTACCATCATCATTAACTTGTGTTCTGTTTCCACGAAGCAGAGAGTAACAGGGAAGCCTCCTTATAAGAAAGACCCTTTAAGTGGAGGACTTTGAAAGTTCATGGTGTTTTATTTTTGAGTTTTAATCACCAGATACGTTGGGGGAATATATCACTTCCTATTACATATGGAAGAAGAAAGCAGAGGTAAATATTTACGTGCCTTGTATTTCGAGAGCTTAGTTTTGATTAAAAAGTTTGATCTGTCAGCTCCTGACCTCTACTTAGAAGTTGAACGCTGGACATTTTGGACTGAGATAGTTAGACTTCCAATTTGAAATGCCCGGTTTCAAATCTTGGACTCATGTAATACTTTGATATATTTAAATATTTCTGTCGACTTGTACACCTATATATATAGAAAGTAATGGGAAATATTATACACATCCCTGCTTTTTAAAGCTCTAACTCATTTGTTGTATCTATCAAAATGCCTAAGAGTGTCATAACTCTTTAGACTGAGAAATACCCGGGTGGAAATCTTCCTTGGCCTTCTGCTGTGACTCAGTCAGTCTGAGGGGCAGGCTGAGGTCTATATCTGGAGTTTGGGTTATGAATCTGTACCCTTAACTTTGAGTCAGAAGATGTGGTTACTCTCAGTCTTATTCATTGAGTGACATGACTTAGAACTTTGGAGGGGGACTTGGCTCTTATTTAGTAGAAATTTAAAGGAGACCAACATGAAAGAGAAAAATAGGGTGAGAATGTGGAACGCTAGTGTTGGTTACAAATCTGGTTTTGCTTTCATTTCTCTTAGTTATTCCTTAGGGTTATTGCTTTAGATAATTTTTTCCAGTCATTTTAATGTATGAAAAATTCCAAAGAAGGGTATCATTTCAACCCTTCAAAGGTATGTTTCAGGGTGAAGATAGGGGCTGATCACCGAAGGAATTTCCCTGGCTGGAGTCCTGACATTTTAAGTTCCTGTGATTTTTCACCCCCTTTTCGTTTTACTTTTGGCTCAGAACCCTCCCCCACCTCCCCACCCCCAAGATTCCTATGAGAGACAGATTTGGATGATATTTAAGGGTCTGATGGCGCTCCTAAATTCGGATTTTGAGGAATGGTGTTAACATAGAATTAGCCCTCTATTGTTCTAGTGCAAAATGATTGAGGATTTGGGGACAATCCCTTTGGATGTTGCATTAAACCGTGAGAGATTTTGTCTCTGATGACCTGAGTTGCCTTTAAACTCTTTGCTGGGGAGAGTCATTCCCTCAGGCTTCCAATTTCTAAAAGAACTCAGTTTGGTTTATAATCTTGAGGGCTTCTTTTGCACACTAGACTGGCAGGGAGCATCAAATATTTTCTGAGTAGTTCTCTACACTTTGAATTAAGGCTGAAAAATAAGTAGTAGTACCAGCGTCTGAACTGAGTGTGTGTGTGTGTGTGTGTGTGCGTGCGTGTACACGTGTATGCTTTTTGTTGTTGACCTGCTTGCTTTTAGGTAACTGTAATTTTAGCAGAGACTAATCTAGATAATATCAAGGCTTTGGATGTCTTAGTTCTGTAGCAATATGATTTAGAAAACTGTGCTGTGTCTAACATTGCTTTAGGAAATCTACAATAATTTAGGCATAGTAAGTTGGCAGTCCCCTCTTATTGTTCCTTGAATACTTATAGAAATCAGACACATATAAGTAGATCTTAATTCCAATTAATCTAACTTTTGGTGTGAAATATTCAAAGGTCAGCAACTTGAACTCAGAAATGGAGTACTTTTCTTATTTAAAATGTATTAAGATTTAATAACACACAGAGTCTTCCTACAGTTTTTGAGAGAAGATTTACTGTGAGGTTTACTTCAGATTATCTGTTTTAACAGTTAATCAAAATACAATTTAAGTTTGGCTTGGATTTTTTTTTATTAAAAAAATTTTTTTTAACGTTTATTTGTTATTGAGAGACAGAACACAAGCATGGGAGGGGCAGAGAGAGGAGGAGACACAGAATCTGAAACAGGCTCCAGGCTCTGAGCTGTCAGCACAGAGCTCGACGCGGGGCTTGAACTCACAAACCGTGAGATCATGACATGAGCTGAAGTCGGGCCCCCAACCAACTGAGCCACCCAGGCACCCCGGTTTGGGTTTTTTTTTTTTTTAAGTCAGCACAGAATTTTTTTAAAAAGTAAGCCAGTGTCTATTAGGAATTGTAAAGGGAAGATTTTTGTGGCACTAGTGTGCAGGTGGTTTTGTGACCTGCACTCTGTTATTAAGTGTTCTCTGGGAAAAAGGGGTATGCATAGCAACAATGTTGACTGTATAGATTTCTGATATCTTAAAATGAAACTTTAAGTGTAAGGTGGGAAGGGTAGGCTTTCCAACAGGGACTCTGGCTTTAAATCTCAGCTCTGCCACTTACTACCTGGAAGCTGAATGGCACAATTATTTAATTTCTGTGTAAAATGAGAATATCGCGAGAACCTACCTCATCAGATTGTGAGAATTAAGCTGCTACATTGAAAGCATTTAAAATATTTTTTAGCTTATTTATTTTGAGAGACAGAGACACAGAGAGAGACAGAGAGAGAGAGAGAGACAGAGACAGAGAATCCCAAGCAGGCTCCGCACTGTCAGTGCAGACTCTGATGCGGTTCTCAAACTCACGAACTGCGTTTAACCCCTAGTAACTGCTCAACCAGTATTTTAAAGATCTTATCATGCTCAGTTTTAGAGAGGAAAGATATAATGGGGCAGTTTCTCATTCATTAGAAATTATAGTTACATTTAAAAATTGAATGAAATACTGACATTCAGAAATTATCCTCTGGAGTGGTGGCAGTGATATGCTTGCCTGCGGAACAATCTTGCCTGTGTGTGCGTGTGTGTGCGTGCATTTTAGTGTGTGTGCTATTATAGCTGATGTTTTTCCATTGGTCATTTGATTTCATCTTAGGAAGAACAAGCAGTTGTAGAACCAGGAAGCCGATCACAGGATTCTCAGTCCTTTTTTTTTTTTTTTTTTTTTAATCCAAAGTGATTCTACCTGGAAATTGGGAGGTTGCAGCCACAGCGCTTCCTGGGTTTTTGCAGTTACTTATTAGAAAGTAGCTTAATCCTCTCGGCAAAGAGAGGAAGTGCTGTTTTATAACAGAATCACGTGGGTTGAGGATCACTGAACCAGAGAGAAAACTGCTGCTGTTTGATTTCCACTGCAAGTGATCAGACTTCCTAGATCTGGAACAATGATCACAAATGATCTGGTCTTTAAGTAAAACTGAGATTTAAGGGTTTTGCCTCAGAATCTAAAACCCCTAAAACGGAAAGAACAAGGCTTCCAGCTTCTAGCCCACTCTTTCATTTCACAGAGGAAGAAACCATCACTCAAACCAGTGTCTCTAAGGAGTTCACATACTGAACAGCTGGGTCTGGCACTCAGGCCAGTTGAATCCATCCATGCCCAGTATTCTTACAATGCAAATGTCCTTTATTCCACCCCCACCCCCCCAACCCTTCTATTAAATAAACCTCTGTACATCCTGGATTTGAAAATTGGTTTTCCATGTCATAGTTACTTGTTCTAGTCGATTTTCTCAGTTTCCTTATTTGTACAATGGGGGTAATAATTTTATAGAATTATTGTGAGAATTAAATAAGTTGCTTCTTGTAAATTGCTTACAAGAATGCTTGGCATAAGTGTAGGCTATAATAATAGCTATTGTATTATTAATAATCACATAATACTTACTTTGCTAGTAATAATATATTGTTTTTAGACACTTTAGCTAGCTATAGATCCCCATAGATATCTAGTGAAGTTGGGGCACTAAATCATTGGACATCATGCTTCACTTTTGTGTGAGCTATTTGGATTGACTTGGTGCTCTTGGTACCGGGCTGGCTTACCATCTGCTGTGGTTTGCCTCCATTGGTCCGGCTTGTTCTCCTAGGGAATGGCGAGGTAGACAAAAATGCCAATAACCTAACTCCAAAATGTATCCTAACTGTCTTATTCACATTTATAGGACAGTTTTATTGCTGCAGGTAAGACGGATAACTGGGCATGATTCCAACATCTTGGCAGTTTTCCTTTTTCAAGGCACTAATATTAGGATTAGCATGTTGTTTTAAAGCCATTGCCTTTCTGCACCTTTTAATTGCTTGTTCTGGAGGGAGGCTTGGAAGATTTGAATGAGAGTTTTTCTGCCAACGGTGGGAAAGGAGGTCTATTTTGTTGCAATACTTTGCTTGGTTTTTAAAGTTGGTATCATGGTCCATTTTACCAATAGAACTAATCAGAGGCCGTGTAGGGGTGTGTGTGTGTGTGTGTGTGTGTGTGTGTGTATGGGGTAGATGAAGACTCGGGAAGTGAGGACCCATGAGTGAGAATGGTGTAGCCCTGTCAGTTTCTTTTTGTGTGTGCTTCCATTTCCTTTAGTATTGATATTCATGTTCAGCAGTACAGTGATTTGCCTCATCTGCGGTTTCTTTTTTTTTTTAATTTATTTTCTAGATTTTCTTTAATGTCATCTATTTTAATAATGAAATAATGAATTTATCCAAATGAAGTAACGTCAACAATGTTGGTTGCTTCAAACAATGTGAGCTCAAATTGAATGGCATTAAATCTCTGCGGATTAGTTATATTTCATTTTATTCTTAGTGAGATCTAACTGGCATATGACACTGACCAGTTTTAGAGGTACACAATAAAGATTTGATGGGTGTATATCGTGAAATGATTACCACAATAAGTTTAGTTAACATTCATCACTTCACATAGCTATAGTTCTTTTTCATGTGTTGAGAGCTTTTAAGATACACTTTTAAGATAGAAGAGAGCTTTTAAGATACACTCTCAGCAACTTTCAAATCTACAAGCACAGTATTATTAACTGTAATCACCGTGCTGTACATTACATCCCCAGGACTTACTTATCTTAAAACTGCAAGTTTGTACCTTTTCACTTCATTTTTGGTATTGGTACCAGTGTTGGAGGGTAGAGTGATTTGCCTCATCTATTATGTTTCCAAATCAAAGCCTAGATGGATTAAAATTATAAGATTAAATTGTTTATGAAAGAGTCATTTCCTCTAACGCATTGAAGAACATAGTGTTTGCACTTACCAGCATATTATAACTAGTGATTAAAATGTTTTGCTATGTTGACTCAAATACTGGTAGCACTTCTACTTTTCCTAAGAGAACTTAGTACTGCAAAGGTTAGTGATTACCACTCTACACGTGACATAATCAGTCCGTCTGAATTCATACAACACTTCTTCTGACCTTCTCTTATGGACTTAGAAAAAAAATTTTAACCTTGTATTATTGTTCTTTAAGGAAGTTTAATAGGATATGGTGAAGAAAGCACGTACTCTGTATTCAGGCCTGGTCATCAGTTTCAGCTCTTGTGATCACTTGTTTATGGAACCTTGGGCAAAATTCAATATAAGTTCTTCCTGAGGCTCAGTTTCCATCTTCGTGTAATTGTTATAAGGATTCAAAGAGATAAGCTTGGAAATAGTTTAGTTCCCATACGTGCTCAACAGATGTGAGTTTTCTGTTTTCGTTTCTTTTCTCCCATGTGCAGTTTCTTATCTTTTTACGGACTTCATGGGAGTAGCATTTATGGATTCAAACGTATATTCTTGACAATGGCCTTGGTACCTAACAGTTGTTCAGTAAGTGTTATGGAATGAACACATATTTAGTAGAGCAGAGGAGATAAAAGTCCATTAAGGGAATTAGAGTAGATTTCAAAGAAGAGTTGGCCATGCCAGTTCCTGCTCTCTGCCATATGTTGTTAAGTCTATAGGACCTTATTACTGTCACGGCTTAGTGAAACTGAATTTTCCAGGAATGTGCTAGAATGTAACAAGAATTCTGTAATTTGACTTAAAAATTGTGGTACTTGAGCCAGTTATTTTCTGAGTATTGGTGGAAGTTATGAATCAGAGTTAGGTCCTCATTTTTGGAGTCCCACAGGGAGCACTACCAGAGATCTGGACGCTATTGCTGGTACTGACAGTTACTCTCTTGGGGCCTAGTTTACTCATCTATGGTGTATGGTGGGGAATGCCTGTTCTGCCCTCCTCGGAGGTGGTTTTTGAGAATGAATGAAATAATATGTGAAAATTCTGCTCACAGTGTAGAAAGGGGTTGATGATGGTGATGGCGATGATGATGAGGTTGATACCAAAAGTACAATGAATTCACACCTTTCTAGCTTGGAATTTCCAGGAATGCATGGTGATAAAAATTTTCTCTTTTTGATACTCATTGTCTTGTATCCAGCTACGAAATGGACCTTTAACATTTGGCCCAAATAACTAAATTATTTTCTTTTGTTGGTGCAGATTGCTTTAATTTTGGGGGCATATCTGGTTAAGAGCACCTCACATGAAGATTCTCAAAAGTTATACTGTGCCTCACTAGTCATGAAAGTGGTTCCAATAAAAGACATTCAGAATGAATAAGGATAAATCAAAGGTAATTAATATCTATTGGTAAGGAGTTGGCACATACAAAGTGTCAACAGTAGACATTTTTTAGAAATTGAAATGTTACCATGGAATCACTGTGAAGTTGCATATCTGAAGATACCTACTTTCAAGCCGTCTGTTAAGATGAAGTTAATATTCATTTTATGTATCCTGCTTGAAACCTCTTATGCTCTCAAATTTTCCTGTCTATTAAGAAATAGCTTTAGGAAAAAAAAAAATAGTTAATTCCTTAGCTTGCATGTAAGTTCCTTTCCTTGACTTGTACGTGAGTCATGCCATCTTTGTGACAAATGGGAGATGCCATATACCTAGTATCATAATACCATTGGTTACCATTTCAAAGTCAGAGTTTTATGTTTACATTTCCCTATACTGCCTGGCTTTGTAGTCCCTGCTTTTAAGTGGCATCCCAAAATAGCAACAAAAGAATAAATTGTGAATTGGGTGTATTAGGTCTGTGATCTGTTTATTGAACTGCTTCTTTATCTGGTTACCAAGGATGGTCTAAACTGCTAATCCAAGTTTCCTTTATTGTCCTATATTGTCCTTTAAATGTCATGATAAACTTAATAAAAATATTCTCAAGGTGCCAGTAGGGAAAATCTATATGAGGTACCCAGTGGATAAGTTGAAGGACTTCAGATATCCAAATATATGAAAACTAGAATTCAGTGGCTTTAGATTTACGGATGTTGGAGGAGGATCCTGGTGAAAGATCTAACATCTAATTCCTTTTCTCCATAATGAAAAAAAATGGGGGGGAAATGTACAGATAGAAGAAAACCTCATAATTAGTCTATCTATTTTGGATGGTGTTTTCACTTAGGAGATTTCAAATCATACGAGAATCGCTGAAGGAAAAATTAGGTTATAACACATGTTCTCCTTTCATTGTAAAACCTGTGAAACACTATTTTTGAGTTGCTACTTATCTATGGCCATTTCTCTTTTAGCACTTCATTGTTAGCGTGTGTGTGATGGGGGGGGAGGTCTTCTGGATGGGGTTGCTTACAGTCTACAAAGCCTTTTCCTCCTTCTGTTGAAAGAAGGCACAGCTGAAGTCAGTCTTTGCCTTTTCGTGATATGGGGATGCAGTGGAATCAAAGCCGGCAGGATGAAAACCCCAAAGCTTCCTGTTCCAGCTGTTTTCCTCAGCGAAGATTTTTTTTTTCTCCCAAAGATGATGCTTCCTTTCAAGGGGTTTTTAATCTGCAAACTGTTTCCTCAGTTTATTTCACTACAGTAAATTGTGTTCCCTTTAGGTCATATCTGTCTCTTTTAAAACCCAACCTGTCCTTTTCAGTGGTGTTAGTTGCTACTCAAAAGAACAAATGTGATTTATAAAGTCCCTTTAATGAGGTATAAAGACCAATAAACCTTCACCACTGGAGTTTCATCTTTTTAGTTGCTGTATTTTCATTTATGAAAAATTTTAGATGCCAAAAAGCCATTGAGAACACTATTAATTTGACCATTTAATATTTGTAAACAAAGCAGTTAAGAGTAAACTATGTTGTCATAGCCTTAAGGTTTATTGTGTGTTTTTTTTTCCCCTTCCAAATGCAGTATAATGATCTGTGATTTGTTTAATGTAAATGCCTAAAATTAAAATGAAGGCACTGGAAACTGCATAAATGCTAAAGTGAATATTAAGAGTGGTTTGATTCATTAGGTAATGATGGGAATACAAATATGTCTCTTTTTTTACTGATGGCTTTGACTTCACTTCTAGCGTCAGTGTTGTTTCTGAATTTACATTTGTAAATTCTGCTTCCTTTGAGGATAAAGGAAATTCAAAGAAATGAATTTTCTTGATCACTCACTAAACACAATCCAAAAAATATTTACTGGTCCTTCTACCCATTTCCTGGCTTCTGGTCCTATGCTTCTCGCGCAATATAATAGCCATTATGCTTTGGCCCTGTACTTACTGAAGTGAGCTCTGCTTAGATGAATACCAGTGTGTGGCAACAGTTCGTCATCTCTTGTCTTTCCCCAAGTATTTACATTTACCTCCGAAATAGTGGGGGAACCTGCCACAAAAGGCTTCACATTGCTACCCTGTTATTTGAGCTCATTCTTCGTGATAGAAGGAAGCTAGGAGCAGATGGGGGAGAACCATCCCATTTCATCTGATTTTAATGCTGACTCTGACATATGCTTTTGAACTGAAGTAGGGTCCCAAATGGCAATATATGTTAAGAGAATTAAACACCAAAAAAAAAAAAAAGATGCCCCTTATTTACTCCTGTTGCCCGCTTCTTTGAGGGTGAGGCGCTGATAGGGCTTAAAATCACGAGCATGCCTATTTTATCTGTACTGTTTAATAGAGAGCTATGAAAAAAAAATGGCAATTAACATATTCAGACAGAAAATCATCCTGGCTGAATGACTCATTAAATAGTCGTATAAACAGGATGTGCTGAAATGAACTGGTACAAAATTTAGTTTCATTGGTCTTTTTGTTCATTATCAGCACTTTAAGAAGCAGACTCGTGGGTGCTTAGAGGACACTTAAATTTCTTTTCTCTTTATTTTTTTCTTAAATACTTCTCCCCTCCTCCACTCTTTCCTCCTGCCATTCCCAGTTCTCTGGCAGGCTAACATTACCCATCTAAACATGAAGCACTGTGTTGGAAATCAACCAACTTAGGGGTAAGAACTCCCCAATTTTGTCCAGGCCAGTGGTTTTCATCCCAGTTGACAATCACAGTGTACTTGAAGATTTATTCTTTTTAATGCACAGACATTCCAGGACCTCATTTCTTGGGATTCTGATTCAGTAGGTCTGGGATAGGGTCTGGGAGTCTGTACTTTAATAAAAGGCCCCATGGGGTTTAGATAGTCAGCTAGGCTTGAGAGCTACTCACTGATTTGTGTCCTCAGAGTAAAACTCCCTTCCCAAGTACCTGGTCTGTGGCCATCTGGCCTCCATATCAGTAGATTTTGGTTGCACATTAGAATCACCTGGGGACCTTGGGAAAATGCTGATGCTTGACTCCACTCTCAATTAAGTTGGGGAGTTTTAAAACCTGCCGGGTGGATTCTAATGTACAGTCAAGTTTACGAAGTCCTGTCCTAAACGAACAGATGGAGCTAGGTATAGCTGAAAAAGTTCTTTCTAGTTTTATTTTACAAGGTGCGTGCTTCATCCTGTGCTAAAACTCCTCTTTCGGCCCCGCCCCGCAACGAGACACACATAAACACACACACACCACTTAAACCTTTTGTCTCTACGAAAGCTTCATCATTTATGGGTACCCTGTTCCTAGGTGGGAATATAATGTGCTGCACTTACATTGTAGCAGATTCCTATTTCTACGTGAATACCACATCTGTGATGTACAGATGTGTTGGTATAACGTTAGCACCCCACAAAGGCTAAGTAAGAAGGAAGGAGAGCAGGATAGCAGTTTAGCAAAGGAAAGGGTATCTATCTATTGAGTCCCTATATGCTCCAAGAAAAATTCTGAATGAACAGATATCTTCTTTAGCGACTTTTGACCTTAAGTTGGAGCCTTTCATTACATTGACTAGTGCTGGTGTTTCTTGGACCTATTCTGCAAAAGGTCAGAGATCGCCCAGAACTGAAGAGGAAGAAAAATACCTTCTTCACTTCAAGTGTAGGAGGAAGAATTTCCACAAGAATAACCTTGTGTACAGGTCCATGAGAACTATACATCCCAGTTACTCAAAGGTATTGAACCCTTCCTTGACTTTAGGGGTATTTACAAATAGAAGGGAAAAAGCACATCAATTCTCCTTGCTCTTTATCAAGGAGAAACCCATCATCTGTGGGAAGGAGTTCTTTCTTACATAGAACCTTCCATATGCTAAATCTCCTTGAAATTATTGAGGAAGGGCACCCTTTAAACATCAGGCAGGCAGATCCTAAGTTGGTGACAGAAGGCAAAGTTGACTGAGCCCCCTGAGGTCTTAGGCACCTCGCCATCTCTGACCTTGTGGGAGAAGAAAAGCCAGGAACCACTCCCCTTCACTAAAGAGGGAGATACCAGGAGGAGATTCACGAACCCCTATTGATTGTTACATCTCTTGTGGCAGAGTCCTGTGGTAGACCCCCGATTCCTGATGACTACTCCAGTGCTCATAAGTATATATCAGGGTTTCCAAGGAGACAGGGCAAAAGAGTTTTCCTTAGGGAAGACAGCTGACTTTGGCCATAGCACTACTAAGAGTTAGGACTCCTTTCTGGTCTATACTGTCTAGCAGGAGTCCTGGACTCCTGGTTAAGGAAGGTGGTAATGCTTTAGAGTCTAGGCTTGCATCCTGTGCAGGGACAGAGGGCTCACTATCAGGATCATGTAAGGGGAGGATCAGTGCATGCAGGACCCTGAGCATGAGTACCTACTTACCTGTTGCACCTCCGGGCTTCATTTGTCTAATCCCAGACCCAGCCCTGGGAGGGAGCAACAGGGGTCAGGAGAACCAGTGGTAATTTAGGGTTTCATGCCTTTGATTTTATTTACTGATTGATAAAGGGCCTCCTTGCAAAAATATCTTGATAGATTCCCAGGGAAAGAAAGACTTTTGTGTGGCTGACGTGCTGGCAGTGCCCATGGCCACGTGTGTCACCCTGGTGGAGGATAATCGTCCTATTATTTTTTGTCAGTAGGTATAACAAGTGGGTAGTGCTTTGTGCGTTCCACTGTGATGAATTAATTTTGTGTTCATTGTAGTAGCACTGATCATAATGAATTAATTTGGTATTCATGTGGATGTCAGAGTTGTGTTTTTTTTCTCTTCCAGTTTCACGTAGCTTTAGTTAATGGATACTTTAGAAGACTAACACATCTGATCCTACTCTCATGTTAACTTTTCAGAATTACCCACGCCTGAGTATTGTGTGGTCTTCTGTGTTTAAAAATATTTAAGTTAATGTTAAAAGTAATTAATATTTTAATAGCATTACAGTCACATCAGCATTTTCCTTGCCCTCATTTTACAAAGTAAGGGAAATAAGTAAATAGTTACAACAGGTTGAACGATATAGTCAGTAACTTGTATATTTTAGTTTAGTTTTAAAGAATCTAAGCCAAATGTTTGTAATTTGTAGCTTTGTTAAAGACAAATACCGCATTCTCTTATGCAAATATAAAGTAACAAAAACTGCATGGCGTATATAATAATTTGTTCTTCTTTTTAATTTCTTCTCTCTTCTTTTCCTCACAGACAAGATTGATAAATGTATGTGCATATATTATTTATCTGTTCATGTAAGGACACATAATTGGCCATTAGATATGGTAATTGCATAAATAGATCTTATTCAAACTCATTTCCTTTTCTGTTTACAAAATAAATGTTTTTGTTAAATTGAAATATATACTGAAATAGAAGTGCCTGATTTAGGATTGAGAAACCAGGTACCTAAACAAAAATCAAACTAAATCCTGGGGAACTTTTTACCAACTTGGGCTTTAACCTATACGCCGCTTCTTAATTTGTTCATCACGTTGGCTAATTATTGAAGATATTTATAATAGAACAAGGGTTTCCTTCATCACTCACCCACCTGCTCGACTGATTTGCTCCCACTGGGAATGTAGTGGAACCTTTTGAGAAGAGAGTTTGGTCCTTATAAGCATTGAGATGCCATTTAAACTTGAACTTGGAAACGGTATCATCCTCCACACACTCCTTGTGGCTTTAAACTTTTCTTTCTTTCTTTCTTTCTTTCCATCTCTTTCTTTCTTTTCATCTTTTTCTATCTCTTTCTTTCTTTCCATCTTTCCATCTCTTTCCATCTTTTCCTCTTTCTTTCTTTCTTTCTCTTTCTTTCTTTCTTTCTTTCCATCTTTCCATCTCTTTCTTTCCATCTCTTTCTTTCTTTCTTTCTTTCTTCCATATTTCCATCTTTCTTTCTTTCCATCTTTTTCCTTTTCTTTCTTTCTTTCTTTCTTTCTTTCTTTCTTTCTTTCTTTCTTTCTTTCTTTCTAAATAATTTTATAGCTCCCGTGCACTTTCCTTCTGAGCAGCAGCTGTATTCCATTCTACAATGCTGTGTGTCAGTAGTTGGTGGTTCCTGTATATATTTTACTACTTCAAGTGTATAAAAAATCAGTTGGGACTCTATTGCAAATGGCAGGGACCGTATAACTGGGTTGCTATTGCTTTCATTATTTTTGTTATTATTGTAACAGCTTGTACAGTAATATGCTAACAAAGATTTATGGCTTCATGAGGCAGGAGTAAATGTTGGGATGGAGGAGAAAACTCATGTTAAAACAAATGTCTATAATAATAATAAGAAAACAAAACTCAAAAGCTCTAAGAGAATTGTTTCTAGTATAAATATTTTTATTAACATTTGCTATGGTTTGAAGAACTTGAAAGTAATTGTTTATGCATTTCTGGAAGTTAGAAATGCTGTGAGCCTATATATGCATGGTTTGTCTTGGATGGAGATCTTTCTTACTTTCTTTCTTTTTTTTAGATTTTGTGTGTGTGTGTTGTTGAACCAGAACACACAGCTATTGAATATGCAATGAAGAGAAAATTTATGGAGGGCGGAATTATGAGTATCTGAGGAAAGTTTAATTACTTTTATGATTTAGATAAGCTTCATAATTTATTGTAACACACCGGACTTGGGCACAATTTGTAACAATTATAAAGTACTTGAATTTAGATTCTTTACTTGGCGGCTGTGAACAGAGTTAGCTGGAGGAAAACTTTGAGTATTTACTTCTCTTCCCAGCCTTGCATTAAAGGCTTATGTTCCTTGTGCTTTTGTTGCTCCCTTTTTCATTGACCACATCTCTGGGTTTTCTTTCTCCGGAAAGCATGTATTACAATATAGTAGGCCTGTGGTTGTAAACATAGAAGGAAGCCAGCTAAGGAGGGACATGCAGATATCTATCAATGCCCAAAGCCATGAAAGGAGAACCTCAGAGCAAAGCTCAAATTATGCTTGCAGATGGTTCCTGCTGAAACGGAAAAGAAGACCTCACCGCTCACCTCCTTGCAAAGGACCGATCCTGAATAATGCAAACTATTCAGAAATCCAGCATTTTTTTTTCCTTTTTAATGAATAGAAACTTATTTTCTTAAATAAGGAACAGTGTAAAATAGCTACTTCTCCTCTTAGGTCTGGATTACTTCTCTATTACAGAAAAATTGCTGCCTGGTATACAATTTTATGACCTTGCTATTTTCTACAAAATTGATCTTATTTATTGCACATTTTTGTCATGGCTTTATACGTGTTTTCCTTCTTTACATATCATGCTGAGATTGAACATAATCAATGAAAGCATGAGATCTCAGCAGCAGATTTTGACGTTTCTAAAGACATTTTCCTTAAAAACTATGTTTGTGGTCTGGGAATTTTTCCATTTGCATTTTCTTTTTAGTAACTAAACTGCAGAGCAGAATTAGTTCTCATAAAACCTCATACTTGTTCAACATCTCCCCTAATTAAATGATCATAACAGTTTTGTATAACACATTGAACTGTCAAAAGTGCCTTCATATTTATTGTATGTTTAGGACAGGATTAAAAAACTGAGTTATTCTACAGTTGGAGGTAGGGATAAGTGATGAGGCACCTTAGGGACTTTTGTACCTCAAATGCCGTCCTGTATTCTCCAGCTTCTTTGTGGGCTATTCTGGGGTGACCTACCGAGACTTCGACTCTGGTTTTTGATTCTCTTGTGTTAGTATAAGTTTTTGATAAATCACTTGCAGCAAAATACTGAAGCAACTTATCCATTGGCTTAAATGAGTCAACAGTCTGAATCAAACAGGTTTTGAATTGGTTAAAATAATAAAACCAGGAGCCCTGTGGTTGAGCTCTTGATGATTAAAGAACCAGGCCCAAGAATGTGTTTATTTTCTTCTAAAAAGAAAGTCAAGACTCTTACTTCTTTGAGCTGTGTTGCTTTGTATAGATTTCTTTCCTTAAAAGAAAGGCTTTATTATCTGTTTCAGATCTTTATAGGTATTGCAATAAGATACTCTTTTCTCTTAATATAGGATTGAAAGGATCAAAGTTGATAACTTTAACTCAGATACTTTAAATAAAAAAAAAGTTATCTCGGTTTTCCTCTCAAGATTTATGTTCTTACAAAGGTACAATGTTCCCGATTGAATGCGATCCTACTAGGGAGGATCACATGTATAGAATAATAGTTCTCTTGTCTGGCATGCTCTGGGTTGTTTTAATGTTGCAGGTGAATGTGTTCTACTCTGCAAATAAATGTACTTCTCCTATTCTTGTTCCTGATGGCTTGTATCCTTAAACCCTTTTGTTCAGAGCATTATTGTCCTTTATCCTGAAAAATGTCTGTGATTGTAGTGCCCCAGTACTGTAAATCAATGGGGACTGAATTCAGTGCTGCTAAGTAGTGTAAGGCAACCCTTTAAATGCAAATGCATCAGGGCTAGTTTTAATGTAATTTTAATAAGGCTGAAACCATTTTGAAGTAGACTTAAATCATAATACTGATCTCAAAAGACTCTCTATTTAGCTGAGAAGGCCCTTTATTCTCACTGGCCATTTTTTCTCTATGTGCATCCAAAGCACCTTTTATCTGATCCCCTGGTTTTCATTCAATATATCTTCCCCCCACCCCTCAAACAGAATATACGTACGATTTGTAGCTACTTTATTAGTTGCAGATGAACCTGAATTCATTAGCTAAAACTGTTTCACTTCTTTTTCTTGTGGTTGTACCTTACTGACCAGTCATTTCTTTGAAACAAACAAACAAACAAACAAACAAACAAATTGCTTAACAAATTGCTATGTTTTGGTCAAAGAAGTAAAAATCCAGTTGTTGATGCTGATTAGAAAAGTTAAGAGTAAAACTTAATATTTAAATAGGAGAGTGACTGTGGAGTCATAAAACTGAGGAAAACATTTGCAAAATGAAGTCTGACCTAAAGCCCAATATACTGCAATATTCTAAGTTTCTTGGTGTCACCAACTTTCAATATTCGACTCTACGTGAAATATGTTTTGCTGTTGGTACTTGGATTGATGGGAAAGGTACAGGAGCATTGGCCTGGGGAAATAAAATAGATTAATTAAATTAATTAACCCATTAATTAATTAGTTAATTTTAATTTCACAAAAGATCGTAGAAACTAAAGGCACGAATGGGGTGGGGTTTTCCCACATGATTTACTGTCATATTCTAGAGAAGCGAAGGAGTTTTGATCTTTGGGTATTTCACTTTGGATGTGCATGTTAATTTACAATAATTTAATTAAATAGTGTAATTACAGCATACGTTAAATTATTTATAGATTAACTATCCTACATTTTTCTGTGTTCAAGAATTATCCGGGAAGAGATGCGTCAGTACTCAAGTTCATACTGTATTCCATTGATTAGCTTTTTAATATAGTTCTTATAATTCACAAGATGGTAATTTCTAATTTCAATTACTCCTCTTTTCCTGTTGAGCTTTTTGAAATAATAACTTAGACAAGTATTTTTTTTTAAAAACTTGTGTTAAGACATGTGAATAGAAATTTTATTTTGAGTACATTGTGCATTGTATATTGTAAAACTACCCCAGGAGGGTGATATAATTTGTGGTGATTCCCAAACTATTTCCACCAGAGAGCTCCTTTTTTCACAGACTACTTTGCTTGTGGAACATTTTGCCGAAGACAATTTTGGGAAATGCTAAGTCAGCCCCCAATTTGTTTTTCAGTCCTTGCAAATTGTGGTGGTAGCTAGCCTCTTGTTTTTTGAACACTGGTCACTGATCCTTTCACTTTGTTAGGACAGTTTCCTAGGATAGACGAGCTCCTTGCTAACAGCGTCCTCTTGAAATACTGCTTGCAAAACGTGAACAGATAATGAAGTCAGCTACTCCAATATTTTTACAGCAAATGATAGCTGTGTCGTAGAGAGATTGGCAGCTATGTCAATGGAGTTGTTCTAGCTTCTTGTCATGGCTTTTGTCTGTTTCCTGAGAGAGGAGTGCACGTGCACGTATGTGTGTGTATACGCTTCTCTTCCTGTCACAGCAGTTTGGTCACCCCGGTGACCCCTGGGTCTAGAGCAGGGCCTTGAAAATGCACTTGCCTTTGGACTCCTGGCAGGTCATGTAAATGGGGGAAGCGGACAATAGGCAGAGGTGGGTATAGGGAACCAGGGCATGCACGCCCCGGCCGACATTCAGCCAACATCTTCAGGAGTCCCGTGCAGGGCAAACAAAGTATGTTTTGAGGCTAGTAGTGTATCGTCTTTGGTGTGAAGTAAGAAGTCGGGAGACCTGAGCTCTGGGCCTCATTGCCTACCCCCTCTGCGCCCCTCATTTTGTTTTTATTAGAGCACGATTGCTCAATTTATACCAAGCAGAAAATAAGCCTGGCCCTGCTTAAACAACCATGTTTTAAAGGTTGTATGTAATATTTGTCAAAAAGAACATACAAAAAAATAATTTTAGAAGCTTTTATAAGAGGGGCGCCTGGGTGGCTCAGTCAGTTAAGCCTCTGACTCTTGATTTCGGCTCAGGTCATGATCCCAGGATTCGTGAGATCGAGCCCCGTGTCGGGCTCCGTACTGACAGCATGGAGCCTGCTTGGGATTCTCTTTTTCTCCCTGTCTCTCGGCCCCTCTCCCATGCTTTCTCTCTCTCTGTCTCAAAAGAAAAAAAATAAATTTAAAAAGTAAGCTTTTATAAGCAAGAACGTACAAAATTTAACCCCCCACCAACTTCTTTCCTAGAACTGCAAACCACTACTACCATTTTAGTTGGACTTCTTGTTGTTGCAACTATGCATCTGGGAAATCTAAGAAAATTTAAAAGGGGCATATAAACGATTGCATAGAAGAAGCTGAGCATTAACTACCTTCACACAGTGAAGAAGCGAAAGTTAGAAATACATGAAAGTTATCAAATGTATGAGGGTCCTAGAGACAATTCTTGAAACATATTCTGAGACATTGGATATCTCTGCATTTATTTGGACCTTGGTTTCTATTTCTATGATTAATATCGGACTTGATGTCATCTGATGTCCTATTCAGCTCTCAGGTCCTATGAAGCTGAGTCTGAGATTAACTCAGGTCTCAGACTGACACGTAGGGGAAACCGGTCCCCTGATGCCTTCAGCACTGAGATGTTATTGATTTCTCACGTATAATACAACTGCACAGTACAGTTTGCCCCAGTCGGGAGAAATGTTTAACAAGTGCTGAGAGTATGTAGGAAACCACTTTCTGTACTCCATGATTTCAAAATTGAGAAAAGATTCCTTTTGATTAAATACACTGCCCTCAAACACACGTGGTCATTTTCTTTGTCTTTTCCTTGACATTCTGTTTCTTTAACTTTACTGGGCATAGGAGAGTTTTAACTCTGAGATTTTAAAGTCCATATGTAGAACTAAAACGTGTCAGAGAAACCTACGGACAGATTCATCAAAGGCGTTATGAAGCACACCGCATGTCCTTTAACATCAAGGTGTAAACTGAGCCCATTAAATCATTAGTTAAGTGGTAATAGGGAGCAGGAGCCTGATTAGATTACAAAATCTTGTGTATGTCAACGCGGAATGTGAAAACATAGTCCTTGATCTTCACCACAGTGCCACGAAGACTCAATTAGAGGACTGGTATGTGCCCAGATTTGGGGACATAAAGGGCAACTGGATTTTGAAGGAAAGATGGTAAAGGAACACCTGCAAAAATCTGCTTTTCTGTGCAACAGACTGGGTAATTGCATATGCAGATGGATAGTTAGGGATATAATTACTTGATTTGTGAACACAAATGCCCTTTCGATTGTGAGAGTGTTGAATTTTGCAGTGACAGGTGCGTGCGGATTGCTGTGTGTGTATCCTTTGCACCCCTGTTTAAATATTTGGCCTGGAGTATGTCTTCCATTCATTCTGAATATAACTGCTCTCCCTCACTGATGGTCTGGGGGAATTGTTACAGCTCTTAATGTCTCTCCAACTTTTTCTCATAAATAATAACCTTAATTTGAAACCTTGACTAAAAGAAGGACGGCATACAGGCTTGTGGTGTAAGGGCTTACGAATTATGCACAGTAATTCATTTTTTAAAGCTGATGGATGTAACTCATTAGTTTTCATTGTTTTCTCAAAATAAGGAAAACTATTAACCAACACTGCAGACTAATAGCCTGGAATTTTATCCTCATCATCAACTGAAGTTTAATGGAAAATCATCTTTTGAAAGACTTCTTTTTTTCCTCCCTGCTTTTTCTTCACCTTTCCGTGAATACTTTTGAGACATCTTTTCTAATTTCCCAACTAAAAAGCATTCCCAGCCATTCCCTTTTGATGTCGACGTGTCAGTGTCACACTGAAGATGTTCGTCAAAATACTGATGTGGTCCACGGGCACCTGGGTGGCTCAGTCGGTTAAGCATCTGACTTTGGCTCGGATCACGATCTCACGGTCCGTGAGTTCGAGCCCTGCGTCTGACTCTGCGCTGACAGCTCAGAGTCTGGAGCCTGCTTCGGATTCTGTGTCTCCCCCTCTCTCTCTGTCCCTCCCCTGCTCGCACTCTGTCTCTCTGTCTTTCAAAAATAAATAATAAAAACATTTAAAAAAACAACTGAAGAAATACTGGTGCAGTCCAAACGGGATTTTTTTTTCAACTGAAGAATGTGGTAGTACCGATTTATGTTGGGGTCCAGATATTTTCCTTTCTCTGCCATTATGAGGAAAGTGGATGTTGGCAGTGCTGTCTGCTCTGAAAAGGTTACCAAAGTGGCAAAAGCACATGACAAATTGCTGCCATGCTTTATGTAGAGACTTTTTGCTTCATGCCAAATCAAAATGTACCTAAATTATTTTTTGTCAGAGAAAGGTTAATTTCAGCAGTTCTTAATATTTGGAAAACTTTCATTGACTTCTATGTGCCTGATACTCTGCTAAGTATAGGGCATCAATCACCTCGTAACCTGTCAAACACTATATATTATCCCCATTTCACAGAGGAAGAAACTGAGATACAACAAGATTCAATATATTACTCCTGCTGTATAGTTAATAAATAGAAAAAGATTAAAGTTCCGAAATACGTGCCTCTATAGGCCATGTTTGTTTTTTGATGAAGTCAAATTTGTTTACACACACACACACACACACACACACACACACACTAATCTTGAACCTGCGTTAAAAGGGACTGCATCCATATTTACCCAAAGAGAGTCACGGTAACCACAGAGATCCCAGTTTGACTAGCTGTAATATGAAGCCTTCACAACAGGTCTTCTACATATAAGCACTTTAATTTCCAGATATTTCCTTGTGTTTGCTGCTCTTCTAAGTCACGTTTTCTCAGTCAGATGTTCTTTAAGCTTTTTTGACTAAAAATGTAGGCATTAAACTTTACCCACTAAAAGGTTTGAAACCGTTCTTTCGGATTCTTCATGTGCCACTAAATAGCACAGGCATGTATGGGGTATTGCTTCTGCGTGTGGGGAAGGAGCTGGCAAACTTTGCTCAATAATGTTCAGAACCACCTGCTTTGAATGTGGTCTGATTGAATCAGATGACGGCTGCTTTTCATCACCGCATCGGGATTGGGATGTGGGGGAAGTGTTTTGTTTTGATATTTCGCATGTGCTTAGGTGTTAGTGGTTTCAGATTGTTTAAGAACAGGCTCTCATCACGGAGTGTTGCTGAATCCTGTGGGGGAGATCTGAAAGAAACCTTGAGTATTTCTGGGTCTGTTTAAAAATTATGTCTTCTTGTGTGGTGTATTTATTTGTGTTCAGGATGCAGATTGCCTTGTGGAAAATGGCAGATCATTTTCCCTCACAAAAGGTTCTTTTGTGTGTTTGGTTGGATTTTTTTTTTTTTTTTTTGTATTTAAACTATTTTTTATCGCCCCTCCTCATGAGCTTTGATATCGGTATATTAATCATTAATGCCACTAGCTTCTGCGGAGTTCCTGATGCTCTGTGGGTTTATGTGTCTTCTTCGAGGGTGATGTGGCATCCGTCCTGATATTCCTCTTGTACTTGAGGTTCTAAACATTATGGTCTCCTTTTGAATTTGCAGTGTGCGGGCACTTGTAGGCAAGGTGACTCTCAAAGAACTGAAAGTAGGGATTGCGGCTCACCGCCTGCCATCAGAATGTGTTGGGGGGAAGCTTTGGGGGGTGCACACAAGAGAGACTTGGTGAAAGTACAGATTTCTTGGGCCCATCTAGAAAATTCGGATTTAGTGCCTCTGGGAGGCACCCAGGAATATGTGTTTTTTTTTTAAAACTGGTGTTCCAGGTGACTGACACGGGTAGGTCTGAAGATCAGTTGGGATTAAGGGAACTCTGCCTCTGACACCCCAGTATTTCTCAAAGTGGGTACCCCTGCATCTAATATGCTGGGTGGTTTTTGTGACTTGCAAATTCCTGGGCTAAGTATGGTGCTGTCAGACCGACATCTTTAATGTGCCTGCCTTAGGATGCGTACTTCTACTAAATATTGCGAACGACAGCGACAGAGACTCTGAGTTACAGGAAAACAACCGCAGAGGTTCTAAGTTACAGGAAATCGTGGAGCAAATCGGAGGATTAGAAATCAGCATGTAATATCTGTACAGAAACACAGACTCCTCAAAATAAGGACAGGTGTGTTTGGAAAGCTTGTTTTGTAAAGAGGAGTCTTTTCTCCCTTTGACTTCTCTTATTTACACCGAAGCTACATTTCTGAATTAAAAAGAAAAGGAAAAAAAACAAAACACAGTAACAATAAAAGATTCCCAAGGCATACCAAAGCTGGGGGGAGCCATGGGTACTTTAGCTTTGTCTTACTTTGTGACAACTATTTGACCAGCCTTTTGCTTTATCCCTGCCGTCCTCGCCTAGAAGATTCAGGACTGTGAGCCTTAGAGACACTGGATCAGTGGGTTCCTGCTCCCGCCCAGCAGGCCCAGCAGGCCCAGCAGGCTCTCTGGAGACAGAGCTGCAGCTGAAGTTGGGTGGGAGTGTGCTGGCATGTTGACATGCAAATTTCAGTTCTTATCCCTGCACAGTTGCCCGGTTGTGCATTTTTTCTCCTTTCTTTTCTCCATCGCCTAATTCTCAAGCTCTTTTGAGGCTAAAAACTGGTGAGAAAGACTCACAAACCAGTTTCAGTCCTCTTGGTCTGAACACTCTGATATCACAGAAAGCCATGGTATATTTTAAATTTTATACACTTGGGGCGCCTGGGTGGTTCAGTCGGGTTGAGCATCCAACTCTTGGTTTCGGCTCAGGTCATGATCTCATGGTTTGTGAGTTCGAGCCCCACCTCGGGTTTGCTGCTGTCGGTGTGGAGCCTGATTTGGAACCTCTGTCCCCCTCTCTCTACCCCTCCCCTGCTTGCTCTCTGTCAAAAATAAACATTTAAAAAATAAAATAAAATTTATACACTTACTTCTTTGCTCTTCTCTCTTGTTACTGAATTTTTGAAAAATGCTTGCTATATTGATACCAAAAGAGAGAATGTGTGTGTTACATTTAAATGGAAAACTTTGTTTGTTTTGTATATTAGGCTGGTAGCCAATGAAAATCCAGGAACTTAGGATTTTTCACAACCACAACTGAATATAGAACTGCATAGTTTTTATTTTTTTTGCTATGAGTGTAAATATTGAGAATAGTTTTGTTTGTTTATGCCTGTGCAGTTTTATAGTAAATCCTTTCAAATGGGTTGCAAAGCCATCCATGGATATTTGTAAAGACTTTGCAAAATCATACATACAATAAATTATCCATTTGATTTGGACAAGTTTTGCAATTATTTGTGGCTTTAACAAGGGCTTTTGAAGGGTATTGTATATATCTTCTGGCCAGGTCTACTTTTTTTGTTGTTTTCAAGAAAATGGGAAGTTGTGTATACAATCCCTTGAATAAACCAGTAGTAAAACTATATATCAGGTAGTCAAATTATGGTATTTCAAATCTGTTTTTTTATTTTAAAGGGATAACAATTTGTGAATTTCATCTCATGGATTTTTTTATGTTTCAAATTAAGTTGTTATCTCATCCTTGTCTGTTTTTTGAAAATAAATACCCCGCTCAATGTGTTAGAAAAATAAAACATATAATGACATATTAAAAATGTATAAAGTCCTTACTGGGGGGAAAGTACTTTCTTCTTTATTATATTGTACCTTGTAATAATGTATTTCCATTGACATTAAAAAGAATTCCTTTTATTTGTTGCTATTTTGTCAAATTTCATGATTTTTTTCCATGATTTTTTTTTTATGACAAAGTTGTAATGTTTATTAAATCTGCTTATTCATTCAACAAATTGTCACTGAGGCAGTGGTCTAGGGTCCGGGCCACAGGTGCCCAGTCAGTGCCCTGTCCTGAAGTTTGCACCCAGTGGGAGTCAATAAACAAAGATACCAACTACCAAATATATACATATCTACACGTGTATAAAGACGCAAAAGTGTGTGTATATATTTATGTACATGCATTATTATGGGCATGTATGTAAATACAGATACCGAATAGTGACAAATATTGTGACAAAATGGGGCAGTGTAAGGGGTTAGAGAGCATAATTACAGGGCGCGTAGGAACTGGGCACATTGTTTGATCTAGGGTATCCTGAGAGGGCCTCTCCTAGAAGGCCCTCGCCGCATGTATTCTAATTCCTCATCCTATGGTAATGACGCATGGTTATGTAAAAATATAAGCCATGTCCCATCAAGGACCAAATTAAAGTTCATATTTGCTGTGAGAAGATAATTTACTTAATATTAAGTAGTATACAAATTAGATGTACTATATATGCAGCCTACATAATTAAAGCCTTAATGTTGAACTCTGAAATTCTATGCAAATTCTGTGTTAAGAACTTTTGTTCTCAGTCATCCATGTGCTCAGGGTAACAAGAGAAAAAAAGGTAAAAAAAAAAGATCACCAGGCATCTTAAATTCCAGGCTAGGAATTGTAATTTCATTATTTGTTTATTTATGTTTTTAAAGTTTATTTATGTTGAGAGAGAGCATGAGTGTGCGAGTGGGATAGGGACAGAGAGAGAGGGAGAGAGAGAATGCCAAGCAGGCTCTGTGCTGTTAGCACGGAGCCTGATGCAGGGCCCAGTCCCACGAACCGTGAGATCACGGCCTGAGCTGAAATCTAGAGTTGGACACTTCACTGACGGAGCCACGCCCGCTCCCTAGGAATTTTAATTTTATGCCCCAAAGCATTAGGGAGCCACTGAAGGTTTTTGTATGGAGAAGTGATGGTTGTCACAGGCTCATGATAGGTTGGAGTGAGGCAAATCTGAAGTCAGGGAAACTGGTTTTCATGGCCTTATTATGAATGTGGTAGTAGGAGAAGAAAGGAGAGAAAAGTTGGTAATCGCTGCAGTAGTAGAATTGAATACATTTGAGTGAAATGTTTGTAAGCATTGCTGATGGAGAAGATCCATATCTCTTTTTATCTATCACTTACTATATTACACTTTGCTGAAATAAAACCAGCCTTGGTTCTTCAGTGTATCTTATTTTATAATTTTTTGAATGTTTATTGAGAGAGAGAGAGAGAGAGACAGAGAGACAGAGTGCAATGCAAGCAGGGAGGGGCAGAGAGAGGCACACACACACACACAGGATCCAAAGCAGGCCCTAGGTCTGCGCTGTCAGCACAGAGCCCGACGCAGGGCTTGAACTTCTGAACGACAAGATCATGACTTGAGCTGGAGTCTGATGCTTAACAGATGGAGCCACACAGGCACCCCCAGTTAAAGCTTTCTGCCTTTCTACCTGGGCTTTCTTTGTCTCACCTTTTCTCTTGCCACACCTTGTGATTCCCTTTATACTCTCCAACATTTGAAATCAGACTTGCCTTAGAGAGTTCTATCTCTTTTTTTGAGTGTATTTCAAGAAGCAATCTCTTGATGTTTATTTGCCATTTGTAGCTTAACTTAAAACTTTTTGCTAATATTTGATATTTGTTCCAGTGCGTATTTTGTCTCCTTAACTAAATTTGAATTCAGGAGTCATACTTCATTTGGAGAGGCCCAAACTTAAAAAAGGGCGTGTTCTATATTTTTAGTAATGAGACTGATTTTTCCTTCTATTGAAGTGACACATGAATGACTCTTGAGGGTCTAGCAGGGTCCAAAAAAATTTATTTAATCTAAAATATCGTAAAACTTCAGTATTATTAATACTTAAAGATAGTTTTCCTGGAACAAGAAATATAAGAATCTGGGGAACGTGTTCTCTGCCCTCCCCTCTGTTACAGTAATGGTTAGAGTGTGTTACCTATCCAGACAGCGTGTTTTGCTGGGTGCTAGTTCATCTAGAGCTGAGGTTTTTCACTTTCTTAGAGTCAGAGGCTGTTTTGGGAATCCAGTGCAAACTATAGACTCTCTTTCCAGAAAAGTGCATATAGCTAAAGGCATGAGTAAAATTTTGTAACAATTTCAGGGAGTTTCTGGATCTCCCTAAGGCCCATCCATGGGCCTAGGGCCTGAAGAGTCAATCCTTTCCCATCCCTCAGCCCCCACCTTGGCATTGCTAAGGCCATGTGTGTAGCATTTTTGTAGGACCGATATTGGTAAGTCAAGGACAAAGTCCTCTTGAGTACTTTCTGCAGACATTGCCTTTACTTGTGGTAAGTGCTGGCTGGTATTTGTGAGTGGGCCGTGGGGGGGACAGGACAGATGAGAAAGAAGATACATGTGCAAATCTAGAAGAGACTTAAACGGGGAATTCTAGGGCAGATAACTTGTGTACTTCTGAAAATGATGCCTCTGTGGGGCTCAGACAAATGTGAGTGGCCGGGAGATGATGGCCCTTCAGTAGGTGAAGTCCAAATTTATCCAGACTTGGTATTTATTGTTGAAGAATCTTAATGAGCATTAAGCTCATAAGCCTTCTTCTGGGGCAGCAGGGGGTGGGGATCTGCTGTAAATTTGGGGATATTTTCAGCTACAGCAACAACAACAAACCCTGACTCAATGGCTTAAACATAAGGAAATGAATTGCTCTATGTAACGTATCCTGAAATCCCTGATGTTTTCCTCCTTGGTGGCTGGCCTCATCCTGGGACATTCAGCCAGCAGTTCTGTGCATCATGTCCAAACAGGAATATGCCCAGAGAAAAAGTAAAAATCCATCTCCTACTAATTTGCGGCTTTCCTTGGAGAAGGTAGACCTTTCCCAGGGACCCAGTGGCAGGTCGGCCTTTGTGTCTCAATGTCCATTTTAAACTGGTCCCTGTGATTGGCACCAGTACTCAGGCCCTGCGTCTGGAATTGGAGATGAGGTCACCTTCCCCTGATCCACTTGGAGGAGGGGTGACTACTGGAAACAAACACAACAGCACCCCCCTCCCCCCACAGTTCTGTTAAGAGGGAAGAAGATGTTCGGAATGGATATTGGGTAGACAGAACTAATGGTGTCATTGCAGCTTTTGATAAACTAATGGTTAGAATAAAGTAGAAGAAATGCTGTTTGCCTTTTTACAATCCAGCTAAATCTGTGTTATATTCTGTACCACCGCACACAGGAGACACTCATGTGCTTAAGGCTATGTAAGTGAACTTTTAGAATAGATTTTCCATCCACAAGGGGACTGGTCTCCACTGCTTCCCTCTCAGTTTACTTCTGGCCCCTTCTGTCATGCACAGTCAAGAGAAAGATGAGGTTTTAGGAACTTGCAGTGTGTGTGCAGTTTGCCTAAGCTGTCCATGATTTACAGTAACACTTTTCTTCATTGGCGGGTTAATTGTTAATTGACTTGTATGTCTTCTTATCTTTGAGAATTTTCAGTATGGCTTACAAAGTAATATGTTCAGCTCTTCCTATGTACTTTCGATTTAATGATATCTCTATGTTTCCGTATAAGTAAGTGGGGAAAAATGTACGTGAAAATGCTTTTCAGAGTCACTACTAATTTCAATAATAGAATTTTCCTCTGGGGCATATTTAACCCAGAGGAAGTCTTGATGATTAGGAAATTGGATTCTTAATGGTTGATTTGTGAGATGACCGATAACTTTCTACGGAGAGTATCTTTCATTCAAATTTGGGGTTCCAGCTTCTGACGGTGTCACATTTCTTTTGTGGCACAAGAAAAGGGGTGACAGTCAACTTGGAAAGAGATCGGGAGGAGAGATGACGAGTTCTCCTCCCAGCTGTGCCAATGCCTTGCCTGGAGGACTTGCACCAACAACCCCTGAATTGCTCACACCTCCACAGTTATGGGGGGCGGCGATGCAGGCTGTGTGCAAGTGCTCTGAAAAGTCAAAAGCAGTAAACTGCGGTGGGCTGTTGATTGTTCTGACTGCGGAGTTCTGATCACTTTACTCTTGAAATGTTAGTGGTACCCTTCTCCATCAATGGGGAAGTTGCAGTGGGTAAGTTTTCAGAAAATGTTGCACTGCAACTGTGGTCTAAGTAACTGACGTGGAATGCCAACCCAGCTTTCTGTCTTGCTATCACCAGATCACAGAAAGCTGTTTTACTGTAGAGGTAACAGTTGTTTGCTCCTCCGTCCTGAGGCCAATGATTATATAATATGTATCAAATCACTAGGGTGCATATCAAAGTGAGCATAAAGAGGCAAATATTTCCCTTTACAATGACCGTAGAAGAGATTATTTCTGTCAGGGGACAAAACATACATGAAGTCTGACTGTTTCACTGCATTTTTACTATAGAAACCATGGAGCCTGAGATTCGTACATTAACTCCTGTCTCATCGTGTGACTGGAAAGTGTTTCAGGGTGTTAAGAGTACTGATCTGCATGTTTCTCCTGAGTCTTACCCCATACTTGTGTGTTTGTGAAATGAACTATTAATTAACTTGTGGAGGAAAATGTGCGCTAAGCTGATCTTGGTGGTGTACCTGTGGTTGAATTGCTTCAGTTAATAGTAGAGTGAAATTTTGAATTTCTGTCGTATGAGGTGATCCTTCTCAAAGTCATAGGAACAGTACAGAATGTTTCATAACCTGAGAAATTCTGTTAGTGTTTTTGTTATTTGCCTGTGCGCACATCTGAAGCGCTCAAGGCCCGGCCATACAATTAATTAAGATTATACCATGTGCTTTCTCCCTGTCTTGCAACATGCTGGGTACTCGGGATAGGCCAGAAAGCAAAGAAGACACTTCTTGCCTTCATGTAGCTTATTGTTCAGTGGGGAAGAAAGGAATCATTTGAGAATCGTAAACATGTAAAATTCCATCTGTGACAAGCCTAATGAAAGAGAAGAAAGGACAAGACACCTGATTTAGAAGGCAAGGAGAGCTTCCTTCTAGGATGATTCAGCTGACAGTTGATATGGGAGGGAGGGAAACAGGCCACCAGGTGTGTTTGAACTTTGTTAGGAGATTGGGGGAAATGGAAGAGAAAAGGAGGGTCTCTGGGTACATGGCCAAAATGGCCTTGATGTCCATAATTAAGAACTTTTCTCTTATCCTGACATCAAGGGGAAGATGTTGATGTATTAAAAAAAAGGAATGGCGTGATGGGATTTGCATGTCCTTTTACAAAGACCTCTTTGCCTGTACACTGCCCACCGGATACTAATTCACCAAAGGCGGTCGGGGCTCTTCCTCCAGGTGTGGTTGTCACTAACATATACCCCATCTCCTCCTCAGTGTGTGGTGTCCTTGTACTTTGCGTGGGATTACTACATCGTCAGGGACAGCTGTGATTGGACTATGCCGATGATCAGGGTAATCCTAATTCCTTTGCTGTGTTTTTTAATTTGGGTCATGCAGGTCTTTGTAAATCCATGCAGGTATCTCGTGGCTTTAGGGATTGGTTGCGTGATGGATCCAGTGAAGGCAAACTGAGGACAAATTTTGTTCTTTTGTAAACCGAACTCTCTGCAAGTAAGTAGAGGAATAAAGAAGTAAGTAGACCCAGAAATTGTATGACCGTGATGGGTTTCAGCTTTGGGATGAAGGTTACAAGAAGGTGGCAGAGTGGAGGGCTGGGAGAGAACTTTGGTTTTGTTGATATGGTGGATCCATTGGATATGTCAATCCTAAAACCTGCCTTGTCTCCGGACTTTCCACTCACCTGGGCCAGTAAATTCTCTCTAGAAATCTACTTTTATTTATTTATTTTTATTTAAATTTTTTAAAGTTTATTTATTTACATCGAGAGAGACAGAGATGGCACAGGTTGGGAGGAGGGATCAGAGAGAGAGGGACAGAGAGAATCCCAAGCAGGCTCTGTGCCACTTGCACAGTAAGTGCACAGCAAGTGGCACAGAGCCTGATGCAGGGCTTGAAGTCAAAATACTATGAGATCAGGACCTGACCTGAAGCCAAGAGTCGGACGCTTACCTGACTGAGCCCCCCAGGCGCCCCTATAATGGGACTTCTAATTAGACTGCACCTAAAATTACCTTTATTTATATGTCTCTGTTCTGAGCTCCGAACTCACAGAGTCAGTTCTTTTGCTGGATCTTATACTTGGGTGGCCAATGGACACTTAGAACACAAATGTCTAAAATACACTCTTTTTTACCACCTACCCTAAATCTGCACAAATATCCATCAGATAAAAATCCGGGAATTATTCCGGACTACTTGCCTTACCTTCCCAAGTTAGCTGCCAACCCCTGTCTGTTCTCTTTCCCCAGTGTTATCCTGAATTCTCTGTTATCTTTGCTATAACAGTAGTTTCTTGCCTCCTAATTAGTCTCTTTATCTCCAGGTTCTCACCTTAACAACCCATTGTCCCCATGGCTACCATTTCCACGATGTAAATATGAAGTGGATGCTTTTATACTCTGGTGCCTGCCTAAGGCCTTTAGATTGAACAATAAACTTCGTAGTACTTCGTCTTCCTCTGGCCCTGCCCAGATTCAACATTTCTTCGTTGGTGACCACTGCAACTTTAATACCTTTATTCTTCATGCTCATTGTGTGCCTTGCCATTCCCTGCATGGGGGATGTTCTCTTGTGCTTCGCTGCCTTTGCACATTTATTTTTCTGTCCTTGGAAGGCTCTGGGTCTTGTAAGATGGCCAAACTCCGGTCAGGCAGAAAAGGAGTGATAATGTATTACCAAGATGACAAGCACCCATTGCCATTTAAAGTCACCCTTGGTACAGATGTCTTCTGGGATCTCAGGCTGCACCTTAAATCTGTTGATGTTTCCTGGCTTTTCTCCCACCCCAGGCTCATACCCAAGCCTGACAGTAGCCGTTGATAGCAGTCGTTATTGAACTAATGTCAGGGACCTCTTCTGAATCCAAGAGGTGTCTCGGTTCCTCCTAAACCCAGACTTACCTAACTCACTGCACTGTCCGCAGCTCAGCCCAGGATAGAGTAGACTATCTCGGTGAGGACAGGTGTACGAGAGAGCATTGATTTACAGACTATTCATAACTTCTTCTAGCCCACAGGCACAAGTGTATTTCTTAAAACAGTGCAATGGGTAGTGCTTGAAAGGGTGTCTCTACAGAAAAGATTGACTTGGGTGTGTGAAGAAAGAATGGTGAGAAATGAGGTACGTTGTATTGTTAAGAAAGTCAGCTGAGTGGGTGAGCAAAATGAGGAAACAATGGAAAAAGGGTAGGAGGGGCCTGCCTGAATTCTGATGTTTTTAAGGACTAGCTTTCTGTGTTCATGGGAATATATATTTGATATGCTGAGAAAAAGAAATCCAGATGCCCTTCACTTTTGTAAGCAGCATAGGTTTTAGTGAAGGACACACAGGCAACAGAATTCTTTGCCAATCCCTTGACATCATGAGGCCTGATTCTTCATCTGTGAAATGAGGATAATACAGCGTACCTTGGTAGTGACTGTGGGAATTACATGAGGCAGTTTGAGTAAAAATTCCTTACCATGAATGATTGTTTTCTTTGGTGTGGTGAGAAATGTTTAATAATCTGCTTCCCCCCCCCCCAAAAAAAAAAGCCCTGATTTGTAATGTTTGCCAATTTCCATGGTGTAAATGATCTCACCAGTGCTGACTCTGAGTTCCCAGTGTGACGGTATTGAACATGGGGTTGGGTAGATGAGTACATAGTGCGGGCACCACTCACCAGAATGCCACCGCCCGCTTCCTCTTTTCCACACCCCAAACTGTCAGTATTTTGCATGTGGTGATTCTAGCTCTTTTCTCTAAAATTCCATAAAATTCACCATTCTTTCAGTACTCAAATACTGCTTTTTACTTATGTGTGATTTTTCTCCCAACCTAGGTTTTATATTTCAGGGAGAAAGCCCTATTTTAGATTTTTCTTTTTTGTATCCCTTTGGTGTCAAGTATCACACTGTGATATTAATAGTAATAATAATAAAAACAGGAGATATCTCCTCATCCCCTTTTTGAGACCCCACTGTGCCCCAGATTCCATGGTGACATTTCCCCTAAATTATCTTTAATCATCTCAACAATGCTAGAGGGTGGATGCCATCATTCCCATTTTACAGATGAGGACACCCAGCATCTGAGATGTTAAAGAATTTCTCCCAAATCACACAAGTATCAAGCAGCTCAACACTTATGGCTGAAAGATAGTGGCTGGAAAAAAAAAGAATGGCTAATGAATGTATTGGATTTATTTTCTTGAGGCAGACAAGACTGAGCAGCCTGAGAACATTTGGTGCTCAGAGGGAGGAAATGCTAAGAGGGGAAAACAAGTCTGAAAGGGAGAGAAGGATAGTTCAAAGGCCAATTTCCCCTGCCTCACAATTCTGACTAGTGCCAGCTCTCTAACTGCGTATGTTTGCTTTGCTTGGAAGATGGAATCATAGCGCCAGAATTCTCGGAAGTCTGTTTTGGAGGGTGCATTAGTCAGGGTATGCTAATTGCTGGAACAAGCAACCCCCAAACTTTAGTAGCTTAACACAGCAAAGGGTTATTTCCCGCTGGTGTCACAGACCCGTGGAGGTAGGCTGTGTGGCCTGCGGTCAGTTCTTGGGTCTGGGTTCTTTCATTCATTAGCTCTGCCATCCCCCGGGGCATCTGGGATTCACTAGATTCTCTGTATGCAGCAGAACAAAGAGGAAAGAGAAAGCGCTTGGAGAATCACAGGAGGTTTTAGAGGCCAGGCCTGGAGGCAAGCATTACTGCCGCTCACCTTCTATTGGCCAGGTCTTAGTCACATGGTCCCACCCGACCGCAGAGGAGGATGGGAGAACTCGACTTCCTGTGTGATCGGGCGCAGGAAGCAACGTGGGCCGAGGAACACAGCCTCGTACCCCGGGGCCCCGGAAGTTTGGTGACCAGTCGATTTCAGAGGTATCGGATTTTCACCGAGGCACTAGCGTGTAGCACAGCCTCCGGTAGACGTTGGGCTGGAGGCCTGCTGATGGCCTTTACCTGAGAAAGCTGTTTACCTTCTCTGAAAAGAAGGTAACAGTGCACTTACTGAAGGGAGTCCCGAAGGTGGGCTGATCAGTTCGCCAGAAGTGGATATCCAAATAAGAGCTACCGCTCGTAGGTTTAAGTTGAAACCTGCAATATTGCTGAGGAAGAAAGGAAAAAAAGTAAAAGAAGGGTGGGAAGTAGGATATAGGCACTTTTTCTCGGAAGATCCGTTGCCATGCTTCGTGTCATTAAATTTCATTCCTTTCAATGAAGCCATTTGTATAAATCACGTGGAGGCTTGCCATAAACTGAATGTGTAATATTAATTTTTTTACCTTAAGGATTGTAATGTGTTTTGATTGTAGAACTGATCATTATTATTATTTCTCATGTCTAAAGCTGATTAGATCTGGTTAACTCTATCTAATGGTGAACTTTCTCAGAGCCACTGCTTTGCAGGGTCTGGCACACTGCCTTTAGTTAAAAGTGGTGGGGGGAAAAAGAAAGCTGAGGGGTGGGTGTGCCTTTTAATGATAAATTACAATGCAGTTGATGCAATGAGGAGAATTCATTTTGTCTTGTTTTGCATTGTCCATATATTGCTTTGATTTCAGTCTGTGTCCATGAGGCTTGCGGTATTTCTTTCTTTGGCGTTCTTGTTTGTAACTGCAGATGTAGCGGTTTCTTTTGTGTACCGCTTGCCTCCCAGAATTTGGCCCAGCAGTTTTGAGTAGCTGAACGATTTATCGAGGACAGATCAGCTGAAATGTGGCTCAACTTTAGTAAAGCAGAAGGAATGACATAAGGTTAGGTGACTGATGTGTGAGTTTTTGAATTTGATTTGGTTTTACATGGAAAGGTTGAAGCAATGATCCATGTATTCTAATAAAAATCATCAGTACAAATCAAATAAAATCTGGCTTAGTGGCTATTTTCCCACTGTATCACTCATGGCTAGCCTGTGCTGTTACAGACCGCGTTTGGCAGGCACTGTTTTTTCCTACACCCAAATCTTAAAGTAGTATCGCAATCTTTGCTATGTTAAGAAGGCATCTTTTCTAATCAAACTTTCTGCTAATCTCATCAGATAAATCATTATTTTCTGCTGACAGACAGCTCTGGCTTCCCTGGACCCCTTCCCTGCTCCTTGTTTTCTTTCAAGATGCCTGGTTATTGTCATTCTTCAGGTCTTTGCTTCTATCTCCTTTCAAACGAACGACATTTCTTCCATTCCTGAGGAAGAGTTACAGCTTTTTACCATTCCACTTAGTGAATTTGTAAGACCAGTACATCTGAGCAGCCCATCTCTCTCTGACCAGTGCTGCCTGGCTATCAGATGGGCAGGAGGCAGGCCGCATCCAAGTTGCAGACCTACTAGAAGAAAACAACGGTTATTCCGGTGAATTTGATGCCATTAGGCTTAAGAAAATACCAGTTGATGCTTTCTAATGCATTTCAATTTCTGCCCCCAAAAGCTGGATGAGGAAATTCACGCAGATGAATTTTGACTGCCTCGGTTATGAGAGTGCCTTAAAGCACTTGAAAGTGAAAGTAAGAGTACAGCGTATTTGGGGAAAGCTACAGTCCATTTTTGTCATTCCAGACCTGCTGTCACAGCCCTGGTCTTTTTCAAACCAGTGCCAAATTTGTGTTGTGTTGGTGAAATGGTCTTGTGTAGGATTGCAGGGCAGCTCAGGGGGGACACTGGCAATTTTGTTTTCATTGCTGACATGATTTAAAAATGCATGTTGCCAGATACAAAAACTCCATCATTGTACTACTATCCAACTTTCCTATTTCAGCAAGTATTCTAATAAACTTTAGCAAGTATTCTGTTGCCTGTTAGATTTAAACAGGGGAACGGAATGGCCTCTTTTATATAGGATACCTGCCAATCGTTTGATTTTTTTTTTTTTATGGTTTTGAAAGTAGTGTTAGTGTGCTCATACTTAAGTATGCAGCTTCTTTGAATCCAGCTTCATACTTTCTATGATTCGAGATAAATCATTTAAAACGAGATGAATATAAAACACATTTTGGAAAGCAGAAAGCGGAAAACAAAAGTGTGGTTCCATTACTGTGAGATAAAAGCAAAACCCTTAAGTCACCGGCAGACTTCTCTGACTAGTCTGATCAAAAACAAGGTGATGTCAGTTGAACAAGTTGCAACATCTGGGAACCATTTTAAACACGATCATTCTATCAAGAAGCTATTAGTAGATTAAAGTGTGTGTAGTATATTTGTGTGTGTATGCTGATTTTACACGCACACACCCACACACACAAATTATAAGCGCCATAAGAAAAACCTTTGCCCGTGTCTGCCAGGCATCTGGCTGAAATGGAACTGTGAAGAAAATTTTCTAAGCATTTACAAGTCAGAGTTGAAATCCACCAGCACTGTTCAGTTTATAAAATGACATGGGCTTCACCCCAAGGTTAGAGGGACTATTATCACCTTCTATCGATAACAGTAAGGTAACTCACTCGATATTGTATGAGACGCATATGTTCTATCAGATGGCCAAGTTCCGCTTACAGTCTTTTCTGTCCTCAAGCTTTTCTCTTCAGTTTTTGTTCATTTGTATACCTGATTCTAAATGTGAGAATATGTGCTTTTTAATGTGCCAGTTTACTTCCCACTTTTAAAAACTTTTAGATCTGTTTCCCACTTTTTTTTTTTTTACCAGCCTATTAAAACCCCACTTGATTTTTTTTCAGTCTGTCATACGTGTCCTGATGTCACTGTATTTGATTTTAATTGGGAAGTGCTCCTCCTCTGGAAGATCTTCTTGCGCAGTAGTTTGTATAACATGGTGGAAAGAGGCAGTGAACGAGTAGCCAGTCAGGGCATCATCCACTTCAGGATGGATTAACTCGGCTTGATGCATTGCACTGATTCACAAGTAGGTTGCTCAGTCTTGTCTTTTGGCTGAATTCCCTCAAAGCTAGTGGTCTGTCTTCATTTCTTCTAGTCTCTGTCCTCCCAAACCCCACCTAGGTCACAAGGCTGCCACTAATAATTATATCCACTGAGATGTCACGAGAACCTAAATAAACAACTGAGGAATATTTCTTACCCATTCCGATAGAACAGAAATCTTAGTAAAGTTTTACATTTATTGCCCTACATTTCTATGGTTTAAAAAAAACCCAGTTGACCACAGACCAGAAGATCGGTAAGGCTGCCTAGGAAACTGTTACGGGTTATCACCGGCACAAGGATGGGGAAAGTGGGTACTGAGGGAGTTTTCACTTTTTACTTTATATGCTTTTGTATTTTAATTTTTTTCCCCAATAAACACGTAATCAAAAATTAGTTGTAATGGTCTTGAAGTATCTTCCCACAGATTGGTGATTATCTGCACGAGGAAAAGTTGTAATTGTACAATGATGAATTCCCACAATACCTTGACCAGGTGATGAATATGGCAGATGAAGGGGGCAGACGACCCTGCCATCATATGGTTCTGTAGGTGATGTCCTGGGAGAGACCCAAGGCCACTTTTGTGCTGTTATATTCACCTGAATAGAATCATGAGGAAGCATCAGATAGACCCACATTGAGACACATTCTCTAAAATGACTGGCCTATACTCTTCAAAAGTGTCAGTGTCACAAAAAGAAAAGACTGAGGAACCATTTCAGATTAAAATAGATGAAAGAGAGGTGAAGCATAAGTGCGATGACTCCTCCTGGATTTTGTTTGTCGTTTGTTTTTCTGTTCTTGATTAAACGTGTTATTGTACTTGAGATCCGTTGTCAGTCATGGAGTGGTTTGCAGGTTGTCTTGGATAGTGGCGGCACCATGGCCACCACAAAAGGGGGAAAGAGTGACAAATTAGAATGTGGAGTATGGGTTAGATGAAAGTATTATATCAATGGTCATTTCCCCCATTTCGATAACTCTTCTGCTTTTGTTCTTAGGAAGTGCACACAGAAGTACTAAAGTGATAAACAGACCTGGCTCATGTAACCTACTTGCAGATGGTTCAGACCCAGCAAATGTCAGCGTTTTAACTGCCTCGTAATGAAAACCGTTTTAAAATTAAAAAGTAAAGAAGCATAGGAGAAATTAAAAAATATGTTTTGTCTTGACTTCGACCCTTGATCTTTTCTTGAGTAGTTTCCAGGTGGGGCCGGGATATCTCTGTTTCTTGTTTTTCATTTGTTTGTGTGTTTGTTTGTTTGAAGTTCCTGGAGTTTGAAGTTTGGTTTGGGGGTAGGAACATGGTGTAATGTTGTCCTGTTCTTTGTGGGATTCAGCCTGGGCATGCAGTCTTCAGTTGACCAGGTAACTGACTGTTCTTTAAATGTCACAGAAATTAAATGTCCTTCTTCACATTCTGTCCTCTCATAATTCTGATTATTAATGTTGTACTGTATGCTTGAGTATCAGCCTGTAAATTTAGGCAAAATGCATCCTGTTGAGCCCATTAAGTAAAATAAAGAGATTTTCCCCCTGATCCAAGCTATTACAATTTCACATTTGCAAAGTATTTCAAATTCATTTTTAATGGACTGCTTCCCTTCAAATACATGTGGAGATAGATTACCTAAAACTGTAAACAGTTTATGCATTTTTACAGATTTCTGTTGTATGTGTTTGATACTGATTTACCTCTTTTTAATTGCAACAGAGATAAAGAATTAGTAGTTTAAAACAGTAGGAACGACATGTTCTGCTGTGATCAAGGAATTAGATAATCTGGCTTGTTTGCTTAAGGGGTCTGTATCTTGAGACTTTTATAGGGCAGTATTAAAGCTCTGAGCCTTCTTATTATGCCAATACCCAGAAGATTGCTTTAATGAGAAGTAAAGGGCCTTTTTCCAATTACAAGGGAATAACTGTATTAAGTTCCTGTGTTATGTCAACCTGCTTTGATTTGATTACTGCGAAAGAAATGGATTTATCTGTCAGTGTTACTTAATTAAGCCTTCTCATTGATGTTTTGCAGAGTAATATAGTGTGGTTTGCACATTTGAGCCTAAATACAAAGAAAATTGGCCTAAAACTAAGGCATGACCCCTGAAGATAACATGTAAGATTGATTGCTTGTCATTGCCAGCCGGGTCAGAGGCTGCAGTGTTAAACACAGGTATAAGGTTGGGATGTTGAAAGAATAAAATGAAAATCATTTTATAAGAGTGATTATTGGAAGCAAGAGGGACTGTGCTAGGAAACAGGATTTTAGGAAGATTTTTGAATACTTAAAACTATGTGGCTTCACCAGTATCTGTTGAGTATCTGTAAATAGGGGGTGGGATGAAATGAGGCTAGAAGAAACGGGAGAAGTGGACTTGGTTGAAGTATGAAAGGAAATAGAAGAAGAAAGGAGCACAGGGAACAGAGGCCATTTGGGAGACGTGAACCATTGTGGCAATGCAGAGCCAGTCCAGCCTCCAAATATTTCAATTAAGCCAGCAGCCCTTTCCCAGAGCCACAGGAATGGCACCCTAGGGAGAAAAGAGGTATGGGGGGAAAAAGAGAAGAAATGATAAAACTGTTACATGTTTTATATTGGCTCTTTTTTCCCCTGCCCTGAAATAAATTATTTATCAAGTAGGCATTTAAAAAAAATCAATGTGTATGTCTTAAGTCATTACGGTATTATGGACTTTGCAACATAAAGATCACATGTGTGAATTGAACAATACATGTATAATTACATGTACATACGAGTTATACAGCCTGTTCTATAGGCAATGAAACATATTTTAACTTTTTTGTTGTTGTGTCATGTTTTCTAAAGTATCTGGCTTTTATTTCTCACACTTTGTGCTGTGTATTTGTAAATACATCTTTAAATGTACCAAGCACCTCGTTAAAAACTTCCCCAAATATATTCACTTTTAATTTAGATGCTTTGAGGCTGACCTCTGTAATATTGGAGTTGGATGGTATGTTGGTTTTATCTTCAGTCATTTCTAATTGTTATTCTCACCTGATTTGAAATAAGTTAAGAACATTGTCTTAGTAGAATTGATCTTTGTTAAGGGCTTTTAGATAGGTTAGATTCCAAAAAGTCAAAGGAGGCAAATATAATTCATATTGCACGGCTGCCTCAAGATATTTGTGGCTCTCTGCTTTCTGGGTTCTTGTTAGAATGATGAGATCTTGGAAGGATTAACTTCTCTTTAAGAGGAAGACTCTGACAGGTCTAGTTTCAAACATTTGGAATAGAAGGTTGCTAAAAAATACCCATCTCTCCATGTTTCATGTTAGATTATTCAAATTGGAATATTATCCAAATTAGATGATCTTTGATACTTCCAAATTGTATGGATTGATTTAAAGACTTCAGGTTACTTTTTTCCCCCCCTCAATTTCATAACTGAAACGTTTACTCAGCTTGAGTTCTCAAGATGGTTTAGGAATTTCAGAAACACCAACACATTTAAAATGCAATAGTTATGTATTTTATTTTGTTGCTTTCATATGATCTTTCATGTTATATGAAAATGTGTTTCTCAGTTTATAGCACTGCAAAATGCAATTTAACTCCATATTTTAAATATCTGAGATTATTTAGTTTTCATTTTAGAAAAATAGTTTGGTTTTAACTTCAGGAAAATAATGATTGTTTAAGGAATGTTCTAAAGGACATATTAATGATTGAAGTTAAAGTTGGAGGTTAATAAAGCTAAAATATTGGAATAATTCTTTTCTGAACAACTTTTCCTACTATACTTCCCTCCTAGTGTTTTCATTTTTTACCTTTCTTTGTGCATATATATATACACACATGCAAATAGATATTTATGTAGAGATACAAGTCATGTTGTACTTGGCTTTTTGAGTTTTCAGATTTATTTGGTAAGGAAATCCATTAGCACTCAGAAAGCCAGCATTGACAGCAATGATCTGAAAATGGAAAGCCCAGGTCTCTGTTCCTCATATCAGAAGTGTCTTCAAAGTTTTGTAAGAGGCATCACCACAACCCTCATTTTTGCTTGGTCAGCTTTGGAAAGTGCGGGAAGTTTCTTGTTAGTGCTCAGATCACTCATTATGAAGCTTATCTTATTTCTTATGGAAAAAGAAAGAAGCGATCATGTTTCTATGGACATCGTCCATCAATATTTGAAGCTTTTCAACTCTTCCTTCATCTGTACTGATACTCAAATTTGACTTCACATTACTCTACTTAGAGCTCTTATTATACTGGGTACTAATGAAAATGTGCACATCCTTAACACGCTCTTTGCTGATGAAATATTTTGAACTCTAAATTCATCTGGCACTGATGGAGAGCATATGCCATCTCAGTTTGTGTGGAGGGCTCAGCCAAGGGTTCTTCCTGGACTAGGAAATTAGTAGGAGCCACAGATGTACCCAGTCTGTGAGTCTCCATGATGGTGTGGAGGATATTTAATGGTGTCTGTTGTTGTAGAGCGAAGGATTTGAGACAGTATAGACCTCAACATGTTTCGGAGTGATTTTGTTTCCCTCAAGAACAAACTCCCAATGCATTCTGAATGTATAGAAGCTTTCATCAGGGAATCAATGTATTTCTCCAAGAGTCGTAACTCGTAGACTTTTAAAGCAACTCAGAAAAACCACTTTAGTTGTTTTCTGACTTCATGAAACTCTAGGGCCTTGGGCACTTGGCATGATCTGGGCTCTAAGTGCGGAAAGGACCAATATACAACTCTAATTATCCCAAATCAACAGAGGTAGGTAACTAACAGTTGTTTATTTCAAGTCGAGGATAAACCTATATACCATTTAGTCTGTGTTCTTAGGTTGGGTCTCAGGTCAGCATACATAACTTTTGACAGCATATCATTTATACAGAACACAAACGTATGTTGCAGTCGTGAGATATGAAGGGGATATTCTGAAGGTAAATTAAGTCACTAAACAAATCTGACATGTACTGAATTCTTACTGTGATTTTGCTGTAGAGGTTTATAAAGAAGGTGGGATTTGTTTACTCTAAACATCTTGGCTGTTTCTAAAATCCAAGAGAATGTTTGAAAGTCTCTGACCTGTTTAGCAGAACTAAGAGTTATAAGAAATAACTTAGTTTAGCAGAACTAAGAGTTATTTCTTTGAATAAATCACAATTTTACCGATTTACGTGGTTTGATTATCTTAGATTTTGGAGCATACTGTTAAGTTATGCTCTCATGGGTAGGTGTTGGTTACTGAGAATTTGCTATGGGGTAAGTATTCCCCTAAGTGTTTAACCAATATTAATTAAGTTATTTACTTTACTTTAACAATAACTCCTTGAGATTGGAAATCCTATTATCCCTGTTATCTCCTGTTAGATACCTACTTTGGATGGGTCCTGGGTTTTTGTTTGTTTTCCTTGACCTAAGAGGCTATTCAATTTTCTAGGTTAGCAGATGTCCTTAGGGTAAAAATGTCTTCTTTTCCTTCCTGGGTTCTAGCTTTCACTTTGATTTTGACTTGATAATTCCTTATTATCTTGTCAGTTTATTAGCATTTTAAAGAAGATTTTTAAAAATTTACCCATCATTTTTAGTTTCTTGTGGGAGAGTTGTCCAAATATACTAGCCTTCTCTATTTTCAAGAATGGAACTCAAACCCACTTATAGTTGACAAAAGTGAGTTCAGAGAGGCCAGTGACTGGGTCAGACCAGTGAGCTGGCTAATGCAGGGTGGTTGGTAAAATCTGAGTCTCTCTTCCAACTCCCAGAGCTGTGTTTTCTGAGATTTTCCCAGTCTATCTGATAGTTTCGATCTTGCACATAAAGTAGAGATTTGAGGATTCAGATCATAAGTTTAATGAATATGGATGGGGAATCATAGAAATTAAAAATTATCTGTGTGTTTTTTTTCAAAATGGAGTCTCTGGCCCTAGTTCTGCCCAATCTTTGCTTTCGTGTTTTGATGCTGAAGTGTCTGAGGGGCTTATGCAGAACTACTCTAACAGAATGAAATTTTGTGGATTGTCAGGTTGCCTCCTAAACCACTGTCAATCCCGTAGAAATTACCAAGTGTGACCTTATTTAGGGTAAAATAAATTAGAGATGTCTGGAACAGTGGAACCCATATTAGTCTTTTGGAAGAATAATTTCTGCCATCCACTTGCTGTTTTCCTTTCCCTTCCGCTGCCCAGGTTGTTGTGTTTCTATTCTTTATTCCCATCTTGGATGGAGAGTGATGGTCGGACAAGGGAGAGGCGGGAACTAAATGTTCAGACAGCCTCCATCCCAGGCAGTTTTTCATTTGTTACTACGTTGCTTTAATAAATTTCCTGAACTGTTTGTGTGCTTTTATCCCATACTCATTGTGAATCTTGTTCCCCTTTTGTTTTTCGTGTAGAATTTTGACCCGTTTCTAACAAATATCCAGTCCATCACAGTGTACGTTTTGATAAGCTTATCATATTTCTGGATTTATTATTCCCCTATTTTTATTTTCCAGTCTCTTGATTTCTTCAAATATTTACTCTTACATATTTGTGTTGTATATAATTCTGTAATCTTTTGTGGACCCAAGAATAGGCATAAACTCCCAAATGTTTTCACTCTGCCTAGGGAGACATTTGAGAAGTAACATTCAAGATGGTCATGGAAAGAAATGACGTTCTTTCAGGGAGGCATTTACAGTGGCGGAAAAGAGTACACCCTGGCTTTGGCGTTGACAACACCTGTGTGTGCTGCATGCTTGGGAGACCTTCCTATTCCGTCGAAGCCTCAGTGTTTTCATGTATGAAATGGTGGTTCTGTTAGTGCATTGACGTGCTTAGCACAGTGTCAGACGTATATTTAAGCTCACTAAATGTTAGCTGCTATTATATTTTGAGAGATGGAACAGTTCAAGTAGAGGGAATAAATAGCAGGTACAAAAACATGGAGGCACAGAAGTGCGTGCAGTGCCTGTGTATACCTGCAGGCATTAAGGAATGACCAATGGTAGGACACATGCAGGTTTACTAAAAAGTGAGTCAGGGCAAAATGCAAATGCGTCTGGATACAGATGTGATGGGCCTGTGTATTGAACGCTGTTGAATCTGGCACCCTCGGCAGGAATTGTAAGATACGAAGTGAGAGAGGCAAGGGGTGGTGGTGCCTCTGCTCTTGTGTTCCCGATAAGGCAGGCTGGTGGTTCTCAAACTGCGGTGCACATGAACATGACTTGGGGACCTTGTTAAAAACACCGTGTTCTCGGGAGATCCAGACTCAGTAGGTCAGCAGTGGGCCCCAAGATGCTGATTTTGCAATTAACATACCAGGTGATTCAGAGGTAGGCTGTCCTTAGATGCCCTCGGAGTTGTACTGGGGTAGCTGTTGAGGAAATGCTCACTAACTGGCAGGCCTGATGAGGCTCAGTGGGAGGGACGATGGAAACGAATGACTTAAAAGCAACATGTTTACATTCATTATGAGTCACAGATATCAGTGCTCTTGCTTCTGTGGCTTCTTGCTCTGGATAAATGAGCACCAGTCATACGGGTATTTTTTTTTCTTTTTCTTTTTTTTTTTTCTTCAAAGAAAAAAGTATATCAGAGATCATATAATTGTTCTATTAGGTTTGGGAGAGCTAGAGATTGGCCCTTATCTTTTAGATCTAGCAGGAGGCCAAGGGGTGGAGAAAAGCCTGTTTAAAAGAGATCAGTGAAAGGGAGGAAGCAGAAAGGAAGGTGGAGCAGTGTGAGGTCAGGAAATGAGAAAGATAGAAAGGAGAAGGGATGGGAAAAGAGCAGTCAGATCTGATTGGTTGGGAATCTATTTGCGAAGGAACCCAGCCAGTATTTAACCTGTTTTGAAAAAGCTAGACTTCCAGCATTTTTAATTAGTGGATTGCTCGCTTTTGAAATTGCCCAGTTGGGAATACTCAAGTTTTGATGTGTTTTATCTGCCCGCTAATTAGCAGGCTGTCTGGTTGACCATCATTTTCCCTTTGTTCTGTGGACAGAAGATGTTTGTGAAGGTCTCCTGAAACGCTCCAGCTCAAGTTTGGGTTAAAAGGCATAAGCCACTGTGTATTTAGGAACAGTTCGTGCTAAACTATAAGTTAAATTCTAGTACATCTTTTCTCCCAACTCGATTCTTCCTTTTTGCTCTTTAATGTAATTTTCCCTCAGCACAGGTCTGTCTTCTCATTCTAGACGCAGTTGAGACTTGGGGACGGAGCATTTTTTGTTGTGGGAATTCTATTCTAACATTTATAGGGCGTTTAGCAGCATGCCTGGTCTCTACCCACTGAAGACAGTAGCACTGCCCCTCCACCCCTTTCCCCGCCCCAAGTTGTGACAACCAAAAATGGCTCCAGACACTGCCAAATGCCTTCTGGGGGCCAAAATCGCCCTGGTGGGGAATCGTTCCCCTTTCCTCCTTGTCTTTGCCAGCTTTTTGTGTTTAAATTTTTCCTTGAGAATTACAAAGACAAAATGGGTCCAAACGATATGAAATCTTACAGAATGTAGGGATTCAACTCTGTGCCTTCATTATGTTTTGGCCAAATACAAGAGGACAAAATCTCTCAAATGAATCTGGTCTGGCTGTTTCAGGTGAAAAGGAAGTGAAGACACGCGGGACTTCTGAAAGTCTGCACTGGTCGAGAGATTTTTGTCGTTTATACCTTTTGTTGTTGAACGTATTTGATTTTGGTTAAGGATGAAGGGAGCCATAGAGGCTTGCAAAAACTCCCAAATCCAGAGGGTTTTAAGTCACTTCTTCAAGTATTTCAGTTCAGTCTACCCATAGGCCAGGAGTGGAGTTGTTACAATAGCAGGCTTGGGGAAAGTGTTGCACCTTCTCTCCAGAATGGATGCACTTCCCAGAGCTTTCTTGATATTCCTTAAAGCTCACGGTCACGGAATTTCACTGTCCACGGGGTGCATGTGTTTGCCGGTGCATTATCTTCTGAAGCACCAACAAAGGGAACAGAAATATTAAAAAAAAAAAAAGAGAAAGAATTCAAGTTTATTTATTTATTTATTTCTTGAGTGTGCAGTGGGGGATGGACAGAGAGAGAATCCCAAGCAGGCTCTGCACTGTCAGCGCAGAGCCTGACGTGGGTCTCGAACTCACGAACTGTGAGATCATGACTTGAGCCGAAATCAAGCATCAGATGCTTAATTGACTAAGCCCCCCGGGCACCCCAAGGATTCAAGTTTAGTGCTAATAGTAAGTTGGTTTTTGTTGTTCTGTGCCATCTCTTAAGATATTCTAAAACACTGTGTACTCCAGTGTACCCCAGAATAAATTAGTTTTAATTATACTATGATTTCTTTTGCTGGTAATGAAATAGCAGTAATAAAGGAATAACAGTAGTGCATTAGGAAAATAAACAGTATCACTGAAATGTTAGGAAACACAATAAATGGGATTATGTCTCCTGAACCAGAGTTTCAGACCTCCTCCTCCAGTTGTGTCAGAGGAAGCTTGTGATGGCTGTCTGTTATCAACCATGATCCAAATAATAGAACAGTGAAACTTTGTATACTTATAAAGACCTTTCATCATCAATATCAAAGCCATTGCTATATATAGAGTGACTGATCTTTAAAACACTTTTATGTTTTAAGCAATTAATATGATAACTTAGCTGTTACACTCATCATCCTGAGTATTCGCCGCTAGAAGCACTGACCGAGCATGTAGTAATCTGGTCAGCATTAGAACTCTGCTGGTACAGAGTTCAGAAAAATTCAACTTTCTGGTAGTTCATCGAGGTCTCTTCACTATCACTTGGCAAGATAAAAAATGGCTTTAACAACATTAATTTTTATATCTCAGTACCCAGATTAAGGATTGTAGTCAAGTGGTAAGTCTATTAAAATAATTAAAATATGGAGACGGTGTTGTTTTTACTTAAAACATTTAAAAAAAATCGAATTCTAGTCACCTTGTAGTGTACTGGTGGTAACAGACCACCGAATCCTTCTCTGCCTTGTATGTATTTTGTTCCATGTCTGTTGTCTGGTGTAATAAACCTTGACTAGAGAGCAAACAGGTATCCAAGAGCATGATGGCACAGAGGCTGCTAATGTTAGTATGAATATTTGCCTTAACTGGCTTTTTGAAATACCCATTAAGGTTGTATTTGTGTATTTTTGAACTTATTTTTTCCAAAAGATCTTCTAAAACTTTAAGTGCAGTTTCATGTCTATAAAAGTTGAGGCTAGGAAACACTGAAGGATGGAAGTAATTTTGATGTTCATACCTCTGGTTCCTGAGGGTCCAGTTCATTTCTGCTGTGAATTTAAATGAGTTAATTTAAGTAGATGGGTCAGAAGCCACTATCATCGTGGTAGCCCCGTGCCTGATTCTTAATTAAAGGCAACAGGAGATTAATTTGAAACATTAATTTAAAAGTGCATGTACAAAAAGAAAGAATTATTGCAAGAAAGCCTAAAGAACTTTTCTCTTGTCCCTAGATGTAGAAGACAGAAGTAGCTCAGGGTCCTGGGGGAGCGGAGGACATCCAAGCCCGTCCAGGGTAAGTATATCTAATCTTTTTCCCACAACCAGACATGCCGCATATGTAAATTGACAAACTGAAGGTGAGTTTCTCTCTCTCACACACAACTGCACAGATACATATATGCATACTAAGTTTAATGAGGATCAGCTTGTGTTTGCAATTTTTTCCTCTCATTCTCTTATTGGATGCTGTTATTGAATTTGACACCTGTTCCACTTCTGTGAACCAGAAGAAAAATCCTTCATTAAATATTTGCCCTTACTTTGCCAGTTATTGATCCAGTATTACAGAAAGTTATTTGTTGTAGATGGTACAACTTGGGGAAAAGAAAAAAAATCATAGTATCCCTAGTAATGTGTTGGTATAAATAGACTAGAGAATAATTCTGAAGACATAGTATGAAGTTCTGTCTGACCAGTATTATCTACAGAACAAATCAGAGTTGATTTCACTTTGTAAGCATGAAATGTACCAGTTGGGTTCATTCATTTACTTGGTTTCAGATGTTTACTACTCTTTTTCATGGTTTACTCTCATGCCTTCGTTGTCAGTTTGGGTGTAATGGGAAGAGCATGGAATGGGGTGGGACTGGGGTATGTGTAGGTGGGAGTAGGCGATGTGTAGTTTTGTGTGTGTGTGACCTTGGGCATGTCATTTTACTTCTTCGGTCCTCGTTTTTCGAATTTGTGAAATGAAAAAAGTAAAAGCAGAGGATCTTTTATGTTCCTTCCCACTTAAATATATATGATTTTATGTATAATCTGTTTTTAATGGAATCATTGCTAGGCCCTCTAAAATCCATGTCAGCTTTTCTAATATGCATATAAATACCCCAAATTAAAAATAGACTGAGAGCACATAGTCAAACAAACACGTGTCCCTCCCCCAGCCAGCTGTATAAATGAAGCATTCTGCAGGGAGGGAACATTTTGCTGAAAGTATTCACGTAAATTTGAGGTGGGGAGGGGTTTCTATTTTGGCATAAGAGGCAGGGAAGGTGATCAGGCTGTCACAATAAAGACATTTCAGCAAGCCACTGTTGTCCGTTTCCACCTGTCTTTTGACCTTGTGGTTCTCACTGTGGTCTTTGTGGTGCAGCAGGGTCTCCAAGCTCTAACTTTGTTGAGCCATCGCACCAGCTGTCGGGTTTGATATCCTAATGCATTATATGGATGGGTTGAGGAAATCTTTCCTCCTCCTCACGTTACAGCCTGCACTTGCAGAAATAAATCCATTCCCCTTGACAGCAAGTGTAGGAGATGACAGAATTTCCCCCCCGTTGTTTAGCTTATTCACACAGGGTTTCTTATGATTTCTCACTTTAACACACATGGTACTTTTGATTGTTCTTCTGAGAACAAGGTCCCTTAGTATCATCCTGACTTTTTTTTTTTTTTTTTTTTGGTTTGCGGTGACTGTCCTGACATTGTTTTTCAGGGAACATTTTGGTGAATAATTTTCAATCAATATTTTGTAGTTTATATTTTTCTAAATTTAGGGAGTTTGCATGCGGCAGATTTCTGTCGCTGATTCGTACCGACCCATGCTAAGTCTGTGTTCTCTCTTAAAGTGGTGATATTATCAGCTACCTTGAGGCACTATGCTGAGGTTTAAATTAGATAGTGTATATTAAGCTTTTAGTGCACTGTTTGGGATGAGGACACTTAATAAATAAAAATCAGTATAATACAGTGCCTGGAGTGTAAAACCCATGCTAGGCATTTAAAATGTGACATCTTTTTATACACTGATATATTGGCAGCATGAGATTACAATATCATTCAAGTTAATTTTTCTAAATGAGGGAAGGTGATTAAAAACAGGATTATTTGGAACCTTACAGGTTCCAGTTATTTTCTAGGGAAGTGGTGTACAGACAGTATCTGTCTTTCTTTGTGTGGACAGATTCTGCCCTTTGGCTAACATGGCAACTGACACCTCTGAGTAAATTTGACTTGGTCTTTGTGGGAGGTACAACCAGCTGAGCAGATCGACCCTTTTTTTTTTTTTTTTCCTTTTTGGTTACTTTATGCACCTTAGTCAGAAATGTGAACCCTACAATATAGATGATTTTTACTTTTCCTGTATGTTACCAATTCCTCCATTAATAAGTGACTGGGCAGTTTAAAACCATTATTTTAATTTTAAATTCCATCAAAACAATGAGATAATCATCATAATGACAAATTCTTGCCAAAAATTAATGTCTGCTTTTAAAACTTTTTTGTGGCATACTTTGTCCGAATGCAGAAGTACTAATTTATGCTAAAGTTTCGATGTTCATTCACAGTCCTGCTGTAGTAATTTTAACATTCTTTCATGTTAATTACTTGTGGAATGATCCAATTCTCTTACAACTATAATAACAGCTATAACAAAACATTGAAATTTCAATACTGTAAAAGCGAATGTTGTTTAAAAGGCTGTACTTCTATAATTCATTATAGGCTATGGGTAATTTTCCCTGATAGCACAGTCTTGCTTGTTTTTTTTTTTTTAATAATGTGGGCTTACTAAAATAATAATTTTAATATTTGCAGTGTACTTTATCCATGTCAGGTGTTATACATACATTATTTCACTTAATCATGTCAACAACTTCATCCCGTTGTTTCTATTACTATTATTATTTCTAAGATTTCATAGCTGTTATGAGGAAAACTTGAAATCTGCAGCCTATAGAGCCTCTCTTACCCACTGGACCTGTGAAGATGGAGGTTCCTTATAATGAGTGGGAATGTAACTGGAAATGTGGACTTCAGTGTCTTTGGGTCACAGAGGTGTCGATAGGGGGTGTTTATATGCTGATTTCTTCATGCAGGATGAAAACTTAGGATGTTGTTTTATTTACAGAACTATGGAGATGGGACACCCTATGACCACATGACCAGCAGGGACCTTGGGTCACATGACAATCTCTCTCCACCTTTTGTCAATTCCAGAATACAAAGTAAGACTAATTTTAAATTGACCTGCACTTTTTGAATGCTTGTATTTTACCATAGAAAGGGGAGAATACAGTCTAGACAGAGGTTCTGTTTTTAGGAACTGGGATCTGTAGCCAGTTCACTCTAGTAATTGTAAATTGCAGAAAAATACTGACAGTTTATGCTTGGTTAAAGGACTACGTTTTATAACCAGGTGGAATCACAGGATTTCAGTGATACTGAATCGCTGTGGGGATTGTCTTCCTTAGGTAGAAGAGCATGAATTCCAATTTCAATGTTGCAATACTTGTTTTCTGATTTAAGGTTGACAGAGTCAAAGTGGTGAATATTTAAAATGAAAATATCTTTGGGCCTGTCCATTGGCAATGATATATAGTCAGTATATAACAATTCATCTGTGAATTGTTACTAAAGGGGTTACGGTAACCCCTTTAATAATAGGTTTAGAGCGCTTAAATCAGAGTAGTGAATTCAAGCTGAATTAGGAAATCTGGTTGTGTATTTAGTGAGGTGTGAGCTTTTTAGTGCTGATGGTCTAGGCAGATTGTATTGTCCTTCACTGGAAGCAAGATACACTTGAGATAGTTTGTGAGTTTCCAGCATGCCCTCATACTGGTGTCCTTAGCATACTTCTCTGTTTTGTTTACCCTGTGGGGATGTGTGTTTTAACAGTAGTAACCTGAGCAGTGGGCAATAGCTGGTTGCTTCAGTTTTGTGTGAAACAATGATCTTTGCCCTAGTAAATGTGAGTTTTTAACAATGTTAGTAAATCTCACCATGGTCAAATTCTATTGCAAATCCATCAATAAATGAAATTAAATTTCTTGGCACAAGGCGTTGGGCCATCCTCCAAGAAAAACACACAGCCATAATTGTATCATTCTCAAACCATAATTGCAAATGCTTCTGAAGAATGTCCCTATTTTTAAGCCTTGGAAGCTATACTTGTTATTTAATATATAGATAGTCCTTGAAGCTCATTTTTTTCAAAAGTCACCATCAAATCCATCTAAAGGAATTTCAAATATTTGACATAAAGTAGACAAAGCAGAGAAATACTAGCAACCTATTTTAAATGGGTAATATCATATGCTTGTGCCTTTAAGTATCATGCCAACTTTGAGAACCATGAAGTTGTGTGAGATCCTAAGGCTGTTATTATATTTGTGTTCCCTTTTACTTTAAAATGGTAAGTTTCATATTTACGTTTTAATTTTGTAGCTAAAGCAAGCATCCTGGTTTTTATCAATTGTTGATACGGAGGTGCAGGATATGGAGATACAGAAGACTAGATATATTTGCCAACCTAGATTTTAAAGAACAGCTTTAGACTCTTTAGTGACAGTAGCACTAACATTAAATTCTAACACCTTGCTTCTCCAGTTATCCTCATTCAATTTGACAACACAGAATAAAAGATTAACTTGAAAATAATCTTGGGAAGGAGTACTTAAAGGGCACATTAAAGAACTCCCTGAGAAGTTTCTAAAACTATTTTCTGATGAGTGAAAGTAAAATAGGACAAATAAATTACTACTCATATTTAGAAGTTTATGTTCTGTCCGTGAAAAAAGGGTTTCTTAAGGAAGAACTTGATAAATTAGTATCACGGAATACACCAAGCAATACAAGGATATTAAATATTTGTTTCTTGTTCATCTCTTGCCTCATGGGCAACTGTTTTACCAGCCAAATTTGTTTTTCAATCCAAATGGTATTTAAAATATAAGTGGGCTGAGAGTCTGGAGCTAGAGCAGTGAGAGCTGACTCTTTTCACTTAGTTGTTGTTTAAGCTGAAAGTCCATGTCAGCTGTGTTCTTTTATCCCGTCTGCCCTCCTTCCCATTAAACTCTTAAATATGGAGGCCAAGACAGTCTCCTGCATTGTGATAGGAAATGCTACTATGTCCGGGAGGCTCCCACCCACTGTTCCCCATGAAAGGACTTCTCTGTTAGATAAGCTGTCTGGTCTGAAACATGGCTCTTTATTGTTTACAAACTGCTACATTTTCCACCTCAAGCAGATTTTTGCACAGAATAGAATTGTGCTGGGGCTAAATGGTTTATCTGACATTAACGGGGCAGTGTCAGACTGGGGTCAGGAAAGTCGCCCTCAGAGCGAGAGGGCATGGCGCAGTCTGCAGAAAAGGGAAACAAGACATTGAAACAACTATGAAATACCTTGCATTTTTAGTTTGGAAAAGAATTTAAAAATATTTTTAGAGAACTGCCCATGATGCTTCACGAACTCTTCCCACCCCTGTAATTTCTCACATCCCAAATGCCTTCTTGATTGGCTTGTCTATCTCGGGGCTAGATTAGGGGAACAAAGCTTCTCATTGATTTTTGCCCAAGCCACTGTTTATTTAAAATAAGACCACTTTGAGATGTTATGCGGCACTTTTACAAAGAGAAGATGGGTTGTTTTCGAGAAATTAAAGACAGCCAGTTTACAAATGGAGGCGGAGATCAAGGAAGATCTATTAGTGTGGCCACGAATTTGAACTCACAGAGTACATGGTATGATCTGAACTGCTCTTTGTGTCCAAATCCATATTCTGTGTCATGATCCTGGTGCAAGTTTTCATTCTTCCAAAAGCAGGTGTTAGACTTCATTGTGAGTTTTTGACTACAGTCAATACCTGCTTTCAGAATCTTTAGTTTTCAGTAAAACTACAAAGGATTTCTTTACACGTTAAAGACTTGATTCTGCTATGATGTCACAATTAGGGTAAAAGCTATAGCATAAGAAATAAATCAACCACTTTATATTGGACCGGATTCTGTGTTGTCAAATCAATCAAGCCTGTGACTGAATTAGGCGTCTGCTACAGAAACAAGTGACACTAATTTTACGGGAAAGAGTTATTAACTGCAGATGACCCGATTTTTTTTTTTTTTTTAAATAAACTGTTCACTTAGAGAGGTTTTATTTTCTTGCAAGGAAAGGAAAAAGTAATGAACTGCTCTCTCCTTTTGGGAGTGCATCATTGTTATATATTTTGTCCTTTATGGCAATACACTATTTTGGAGAAACCATACAGGCATTGCTAACATTTGCTCCTAAACTCTTACGGTAATAAAACCCTTTATTATAACTCCGAACTTTTTGATTTCACATGAATGGTTTTGCATAAACATTGCACTTTTTGTGATATAAATACTTATGTTTGGCACCAAAACACCAAAACTCAATGTATTTATGCATTTTGATTTTTTCCAAAATGGTATGTCATTTATAAGAGTTTAAAAGACTATCTTCATTAATTTATTCTTTTAGAAACAAGCCTGCATATCTGAATGTAATACCCTATTTGATAGTTTGTGAATCCCTGAAGTAAAAATGGACAAATGAATGCAAGTGTACTTGCGTGCAAGCATGGGTTTGTGCACACATGTGTGCCCCCCCCCCCACGCCTATTCTGTTGGAATTAATGACACTACTTGGTTTTTAAGGCTACACCACTTCTTCCATTACTGTGTGTAATCACAGTTGCCATACAAAGTTTGGAAGTTGATATTGTGTAAATCCTTTAAAGGAAAACATAGCTAAAATAAACAAAAAAGCCAGCCCCTAATTTTTTTTTTAAATAACCGTGCATGACTTTTTGTTTTCCTTTTTGTGTGGGGGAGTCCGGAGGAGTTGAGAGACGATAGCATTGAGTCGTCTAGCTGACTGCCTGCACTGACCAGTTCATATATGCACTCTCTTTTTTTTTTAAATGTTGTTTATATTTTTATTGAGGTATAATTGACATATGACGTTGTATCAGTTTCAGGTGTACAACATAGTGATATGATATCTGTGTACCTGACATTTCCAGAATCCTCACTCATTGCTTTCTTTGGGTGGAGACGAGCAAGCTGGTTTGCATTTTTACTTGTTTGAAATGCCCTGTCCTGTTTCGTGTCTGGAAGCAACAAATCACTTTTTCTTTGTGACGACTTATGATTATTAATGGCAATAATGTACACTTGATCTACTGGAAACTTGTTCGCTGAAGTTTTTAAACAGTTTGATTAAACCTTTATAGGGGATCAGTGAATAGCTTTCAGAATATGCTGAAAGGACAGAAGGGCCATGGGTCTGAGGTTTGTGTTTTTAGGAGGATTATATGCTCTGGAAAAGTCTGAAAATCCCAACAAGAGCTATATGCAAAGAGTGTGGATTTTTTTTTAACATTTCTGACCCTGTTTGTTTTTTTTTTGCAAACGTTAAACTTTTGCAAATAATTGTCCAAATGTTTTTACAATGGGAAAACAATATATTTTCTAGCTCTAACTTTTTGATCCAAGGAAGGCTCTAAGCATGCATTTTCCTTCTATTGTTCCAGAGGCTTATTGAAAACTAGATTGTTTGAGTGAGCAAGTTGCCAGTAAGATTATAGACATGCATTGGTAACTGAAGGATGTGAAAAGTGATACTTTTGTACAGTTGGGTGCAGCTTAGTTCAACATCAGCTGCTGTGTTTTTACATGTCCCATTGTGAATGGTTCAGTTTCCTTACTGTGGTATTTGGTTGTAGCCCCACTAACGGTAACTGTACTCTACCAGTGCCCTAAATAATTTCCCACTGTAGAGTCACTGGTTTCTAAACTAGCTCAGTGGAACATTTTACTGCAGGATTAGATCGGGGTTTCAGGCAGAACTGAAGAAGGCTGCTGGCTTATAGGATGACCTTTGAATCTCATCTGGGTTAGCGGTTGATATTTTGATTTGGTTACTGTGGTCATATTGTGACAGCTGCTAGCTCATTATAATTCGGTTCCACTGCTCCGTTTGCCTAGCAGGAATATTTAGGTTTGTATTACTTCAAAGTGTTTATGACTACCCTGAGTTTAGCCCAGCATAAAGGTGAAGTGTTGTGAGTGTTTTCAAATCCCAGTGGCAGAGGCCAGTGGCACAGTCTTCTTGTAAAATGGTGAATGTGAGTAGATGCTAATACAGGGAGTTTTTCTTTTCATTGTAAAACTGGAAATAAACCTAAATGAAGAGGCTCTAACCAGGAAAACTGTTTTTGAAAACCTTAACATACAATAACCACAAAGAAACATAGTTTTTTCAAAACATGGGTAAGATTTAACTTGGCCTCTTTGTCAGATGTTTTCTTTCCATGCAGGAATTTAAATATTTGATTAAAAAATAAAACCTGTACAACAATGGCAAGTGTTTGATGTCCTAAAGTGCCAGAGGTCAAATAATATTTTAATAACTACATGAAAATGGAACTGTGAATATGGATGGCAGCTCTAGAAATTTTAGTTCACTTCTAAATTGTTCTGAAGTTTGATGGTGATAGCAGGCTGTTGGCGAGTTCATTAGTTAGGGACGTCTGTGTATTTTCAGTGTCTTCTTTTTTTAATGACCTTTTTTTTTTTTTTTTTTTTTTTGCTTGAATTTACTATGATATCATCTGTTATCTATTGGACTGGTAACGTAGTAACAAGCAATTTCTGAGAGAAGAAACATTTAATTCTGGTGTCATTTGTTGTTAGCTTTCTTCGTTCCAGAGTTTTGTTATTTGAATATGTTAACCTAAAATGTCTTCCCGAAGTATTAACAAATAAGACTGTTTTAAGTGTCTTCCCGAGTGATATTATTAATCCTGATTTTGAGCTAAGGCTTGGAGCCAAAGAACTGGCTTTTCTCCTCTCTGTTTTGCTGCAACTGTGGGTGGCTCCTCAGGTCAGGTTTTTTCCCATTTTTAAATCGAGGGTGGAACAGACCTTTAAATGATCTCTGAGGTAATTTTCTCATCTAATGGTCCATTGATCTTTTAGGTATGCCATTTTATCCTTGTGCTATATTTTATCTTGTGAGATGTTTTATCACTATTTCTAATCCATTCATCTCTATTTTGTGATACCTTCAAGTAACTTTGCTAGTGATGTGTTTTCCAAATGTTATTCTTTAAAGCCTGATTCAAATGGATGTTTCTTTTCTACCTGTTCATTCCATATCTATAGTTAAGGGATTGGATTGATCGAAGATAAAATAATAGCTTATTAAGTTATATCACCAGGAGAGAAGTGTGATGCATGGACCAATGCTTGGCATAGAGTTGTAGGACCTCCATAAATGACTGTTGAATGGTTTTATTCATGGCTAAATCAGGAAATCACATATATGGGGTTTAAATCCTGAATGAAAAGCCCATAAATTAAAATCAATCCTACATCTGTCTCACTGTATCATGAAGAAAACCCTAAATCAGAGCCAGTCTTACAGAAATTAATTCTCTAGTACTATATCCTTGGCTGTCCAGAATATTCTAATGTCAGGGAATGGATCATGTTACATGGTGGTAGATTTCAGGTTTCGGTAAACAAACCACAAAATATTTTATTTATAAAAAATAAGTCATATCAGTCTTATTTTGAAAGGCCATTGAAAAAAGTTAAGTGTTTCCAGTTTTCAGATAGGAAAACTTGTCCACTCTATAAAACTTTCTGTTTGCCTTTCATGGGTCTGCCTTCCTTTCCACCCAGCCATTTACTGTATGGTATGCTCTAATTAATGCTGTGATCATCAAACATTTTCATAGTCAGGCTTTATAAGATTTAGAAGAACTGATCGCATAAAATGTTACTTGAAAACGACAGCCAACAGGAAAGTGTAGATCTTCTAAATACTAGAGGAAGATTTCTTACATAGAAAGTTACGGACTCTAAGAGAAAATAAATCATCTTAGAGTTAAATAAAAGTAAAAAGTAGTATGTATCAGGAAGAAGGCTTTTACTTAGAAGTAATGGAAACTGTGACTAATGGTCGCTTAAGAGGAATTACTCTTTTACTAGAAGTCTGGTGGTGAGCTGCTGCTAGAATCAGTTTGTGGCTCATTGATATCAAGGCAGGTGTCTGGTGATTCTTTTGTGCTTTCCCTCATTGTCTCAAGATGGCGGTCACAGCTTCAGATGTCAAGTGTGGGTTCGACGCAGCAGGAAGCAGGGAAAAGGGAGTCCCACAATGTGATTCCCTGCTCCTCGATATCCAGTGGCCATCTCCAGCTTCAGAGTTTGGGTGGTAGGGAGGCACACAACAGCTACTTTGGCCAGTGCATATCAGGCTTGTTGATTGACAGGGTTTGTTTCATTTCTTCTCAGAGAAAAATGCATGATTTTCAACTTAACAGTTTGGACAATGAAGAACCAGGCTCAAACTTTCATGTAGTAAGAAAAATATAAAAATGGGTCTCGAGTCTGAATGCTGGTCAGCAAATTAGAGAAAGGGACAGAGAGACGTGGAGTATTAAAAAAAAAAAGTGGTCGAAATGAGGAAGGTGGAGAAAGCACAGATGTGAGAGTCACCCACAGGAAAGAGCCTGATTGTGCCTTCGTTGTCCTCATCCTTTGTGCGAGATAGTGACCAGCCAGAGTCCGCGCTCTCCATGTCTGCATCACCTAGAACCTTCTCGCTTAGGTCTCTGGCTTGACTTCCTGCCACTCTGTGCAGAGCACCCTGGCCGTGCAGTGGACCCTTAGCTGCAGCCATCAGCCTTTTCCACGGTGCCTTTGGTGGTCTTTGGCAATGCGCACTGCTAGTCCCGTGGCAGCCATTCAGAGCAGGCCTGGCATCCTGGAGCCTCAATGTCCCATATATGCCATCACAAGTACCATGAGGGGAGGTCCTTGCCCCACACCACTCAAACCGTCTTTTGTGTACTTAACCTCCAACAACCTGCCACGTCCTCGTGAAGCACTCACACAAGAGTGCCCCTTGCCCGCAGCAAAGACAACAACAACAACCCTCTATTTTATTTTCATATGTACGACAATCGTATTTGTTGATCTTTAGTGTGGAGGATTAAGTGCAGCCAAAAGACATTTAATTTTAGTTAACACACCAAGACTGCGTGAAATTGTGGTGAGAGTTGGATTCAGCTTTTGGCCCGAAGTTTCCCACCTCTGTCAAACACAGTCATGGCATAAGTCAGGCCAGTGAGAGAATAGGCAGAGGGAAGGGCCATGTGTCATCAAAGGAAAGCTGGACGTGAAGTCAACAGTGTTGTTTTTATTGAGTATGCAAGTTTTTCTCTAAGGTTTTCATCAGAAAGATGGCTTCTTGGAATTTCGCATTAAGTTTGATAGTTACGATATGCCCGTGGTAGCATTAACCGGTAACATGCTTCTTGACTGGATCCTTGAGTCCCGGGGTATTAAACACTTGGAGTTTCTCAAACCTCTCTTTGCCTCTTGGCTCCAGGAGAACCGTCAGTACAGTTACAGGATCTGTGAACTAATAATGTCCGTGAAAGTTGCATGTCTACCTTGAGTGCCATATGGATCATCAATGAAAATAAGCCTATTCTCTCTGTTCACATTAAAACCTTCATTAGGACCACAGTAGCAAAGGAACTCAGTGTTAAGCGTTGAGAGGCATCACTGAACAGTAGAGTAGGCCAGGGCTCAACACAGCCTTAGTCTTGACTGTTCCACTTCCTGGTGATTGGACTTTGGATAAATCGATCCCCACCTTTCTCATTTCTGTGAGGATAGTAATACCTGTGCTACCCGCACACCCCAGAATCACTGTGAGCAGTGCAATGAAGTGATACGCTTTGGGACAACTAACTGCTCTGTAACCGTTATCTTATGGCACTGCAAGGCCACACTTTGGGGACTCTTACTTTTGTCTGTAATTAATTGATGAATGTATAGACTTTGGGTTTGCCTGTTAGCAGCTTTAAGACGCCTTTACCTTCTACAGAGAGTGGAACAGAAGGCAAGAACAGGTAGAGATAGCATAGAATGTTCGGTCCTGTAAACATCAAGACCAGAATGGAAAGATTTCTTTTTCAGCCAGTTCACAAACACAGTAATCCTATAAAATAAGTACCTCTTTGGGGACAACTTTGTTGAATTCAGATATGCCCCTTGTGAGATGCTTGCCTCCAGCCATTTGTCCCTCCAACTTAAATATTCTCAAGTTTCGTTCTTACACATGGCTAAAAATACCTTGCTATGGTATTTGAATGGTGGGGTGAGGAGGCCTACCGGCAAGCCAAGATGTCTTTGCCTGCATTGTAGGTCATCTGGATAATGAGCAACCACTAGGTAGGTTGCTTTTCACCAAGGAGGTGCTGTTACACAGACCTTCCACATTCTCAGGAATGTGGTAGAGACAGTCCTCATCCACCTGGGTTTGTTCTTCTCCGGAGAGGCTTGGCATAGAATGTCGCTCTGCGTGTGATTATTCTCTGATTCTCTTTACTTCAAAGGGTTTTTGGGTCCTTCCTAAGGAACTCTGTATTATTTTTGAGTAGAAAAAGGTATTTAGTGGATCCCATTTCATTTCCTTTTGCAGAATCAGGCCTCCGGACCCACAGTTGCAAGATGCATGGAGCATAGATTGGGATTAAATTAAATTTGTTCCTAAACACTTAACAGATACAGCCCAAACATTTTTCATCTTCCTGAGGATTGTTTATTAATCACTCCTCAATTCCTTGACACATGCTTATTAATAGGAAACACCGGAAGGAAGCTTCACTTTATATGGTGTAAAATATTGCTGATGATAGTGTTTCTGTTTGAAATAAAACATCGTGAGCTTTCTTATAGGTTGAAAATCCCGCTAAAGCCCTAATAGTGGCGAAGTGGAGGATGGTAGGCCGAGCAAGGATTGTTTCTAGCTGGACGTTGGGTTGACGCCTAGCTTGTTACTCTCCAGTTGTGTGACCTTGGGCAATCTTTAGTGCTCTGATGGAATTTCTCGTCTGAGTTGTTGCTCTGTGTTTAAGTGAAGTAATATGAACAGCACCAGGCACTTCAGTTCAGTTACTGCAAGTTATTATTCTGCACACTTTTATTTTATCTAGGTGCTTTTTCTGTTTATTGGGTCTGACTAGTTTGGCAAAAGTGGTGTGCAAACTCGAGGATCATATAGCGAATTTTGGCAGAATGTGGAAGTGATTAATTAAATGCCACCCCTTCATGGGCCATATTAAAGCTGAATGAAAATACAAAGTGTGGAATATCTGATAACACTTGGTGGAGAAAGAAGAGACAAAAGAAGCAAAAGATGAGAGAGAAAGAGACACATAAAAATGTAACTTTAGAGCATTCTGATCACACAGTACAGTTTTCTAGTATTATCGGCACCGGTGTGGTCCACTCTCTGCAATTACTAGGTTACTAATTGCTCTTGCCTTTTCCTCACCTTGGCTGTTCAGACCAAGCTGTACTCTTAACAGCTCAGCAGCCAAATCTGAAGGCTTCAGATGCAAGCAGAAACTCTTTATGTATAACTGATTGTAGTTAATTGGGCAATACCAAATTGTGGAGGAAAATTTATTAGTGACCCAGTCTCCTTCAGAAATTTTGGAGTAGTTGGAAGTGAACCTAGTGTCTGTATTTTTGGAAGCCTTAAACCCTGGTCTCCTGACAGGATTAAACTTACACTTTATCTTGTGTGTGTGTGTGTGTGTGTGTGTGTGTGTGTGTGTGTGTGTGTGTGTTTGCATTGCATAGTTTCCCTTGTCCTTATTTATTGATGGGCTCACAAATATTATTTGGAAATTGAGATGCACTGAGCATAAATAGATGAAATATCGTGGCCGACTACTTAAGTAGCTGTGGACAACCTCTGTTAGGCATTCTAGTAACTAGTTATGGGAAAATACCGACCTACTAAATAGTAGTTTGCTTGATAATCTTATGGTGATCTAAGTAAACCATTTTTCATTTTACCCTTGGTTTCCTTATTTCACTTACTGACCTAATTCATAGAGATGTGGTCGGGGGAAAGAGCACTCTGAAATTTTTCATTACCTCCAAATAAAATGTTCTAAATAGATATACTTCTGTGATTGCATTTTCATTCACTGCACCATTCTATATATAGTTTGAACACCAAATTGGAAATAAAACAAAAGAAAGCAGCCTTGCCCACAGTCTTTTAAAGGCATTTTAATAGTTAACGAGATTTTGCCCCATACCCTCATGAGTTTCATTTAGTTCTGAAATAAAAATTTACGACTGTTCTCTCAGCTGGGCTGATACTAGTTTTAGAGTGGAATTGAGTTCACACCTGCTCTAGCATAAAAAGAAGCCTCTATGTGACTTCTTTAAAATATTCGCAGAGTAAGAGAACTCCCTATTCCTGTAATTGTGACTACACGGTAATGTTCTTTGCAAACACTAGAGGAACTGCTTATAAATTGGTTCTGATTTGCTGATAGCGTCCAGAGCTAGATGGCCGCCTGAAGTTACCTTTACCTGTGTGCCTCCAGGTGGAATGTGGTTGTGGAGATGCAGTCGGTTTGCGTAGGTAGTGGACCTCCATGAACACTGGAAAGTGAACATATGGGAAACTCTTTGCATTTGCTAGGCCATTTAGCTGTTCGTGACATGGTCTGTTAGGCAAAGTACGATGGCTTTTCTGAGTGCTCTAGTTACGAGGCGGGATGTATGCAGTAGAGAGCCCTTAGGTGGATAGTTAAAAACCAATGTCGGCTTGTACGTCCATCATGCAATATCTAAATTTCGATTTATCAGAGCAACTCAGGTTTCCTTATGATGAAGGAGGAATCCTCTGTATGGAAGAAGAAAGTGCTCTCAAGTCATGTGAAAATCTTAATAACTAAGGGAGGGCTGGTTTTTATATCAAAGGCGGTTTTTCCCTGGTCATTGTGATTAGGCAACATACTTGAGTGGTTGCATGTAAACAGCATGCCTATGTAATAAACCCCGTTTTGTATGAGTTGGACCGTAGATGGCAAGGCACTGCTTAGAAAAAATATTTGGCTCGTTCTAATATTTAGAGGCTGATGACCTGCCAAAGAAGCCTCCCCCTATGAACCCCAGATTATCCCCTCGCAAAATTGTGAAGGTTGTGCATTTTATAACTTCATCACAAGTAAATATTCAGAGAGAGAGCCTTTTCTAGAGGCAAAGTTGGAAGTGGCAGAGAGGATGGAACGTGGACCCCAAGTTCCTTTTCTGGCTTGCCTGTATCACAAGCAGGTTTTATACCTCGGATCTTTGCTGTCTTGATTTTCCAGTGGAGAGGAAGTGCCATTCCCATATGGCAGTGAGGAAGAGGGCAAATTACATGTCTGTGAAAGCAGACCAGAATATCTCACTGTTTGAAGGGTTGGAATGTCTTCTTTGGTAAATACAATTAATGCGTTATCGTTATTTGTCTGCAATCATATGGTCGTCCGTATATGTGTTCCTTTAACCATCTATATAAATTCCATTTGTGCTAGAAGCCAGCCAAACTGATACACTTAAATACTCAAATTAGTCTTTGGTTCATTTATTTATTAATCTGATAAATCTCTGTGAAAAGTCTGTGCCGCACGGGCCCTGTTCTAAGTACTAACTACATAGTGACATGCCCCTTTTCTTGCCTCCAGTGTGGCTCATAGTCTAAGGAAGGAATCAGGTTGGTATCAGATGGTTACAAATCAGGACATTAGGGAAATAATCGTGTGTACAGGGTGCTATATATATATCTGGGCTACCAACCATCTGATTCCTCATAATAATGACTAAAATGTTTTGGTGCTCACTGTGTATCAGGCATGGGCTAAGTACACACATTGTCTTGTTTGTTCTTACAATAAAGCTCTGGGTTAGGCATGGCCATTTCTGTTTTATGGGGTTGGTGGGGGGCAATTGAGGGTCAGAGAGATTAGGTCACCTGTCTGATGTTGTGTAGTAAGTGGCAGAGCCCAGATTCTAAGCTCTATCTGCTGAACGCCAAGGCCCGTGTTCTTAACCACCCTGCACTGCCTCACTTGCGGAGAATACGGAAAAAACTCCCTGAGGTACGGTAGCAGTTAAGCATGTGTTCAGCTGCAACTAATAGAATACGTGACAGTAGTAGGTTAGTTGAATAAGGATGGCTTTTTTCCTCACTGAATGGGATGTCTGGAGGTAGGATGTTGCCTGTGTGGATTCAGCAAACCAATGCTGCCATCTTTTCCTTTCTTAGCGCACTGATTTTCATTCTTCAGCCTTTTCTCTCCTCTTGCATTTCTTTGAGGATGGCTGGTGAGCCCCAGACAGCATCAGAGTTCACAATTGGAAGCCAGAAAGGCAGAGATCAGAGTAGCATCTATACCTCCATCTGTCCTATTCCATCAGGGAGGGAAAAAAAAAAAAAAACATTCCTGGGAACTGGTGACCTTGAGCAGAATTCTGCTCATGATGCGTTGGCCAAATCTGTTGCAGGTTTACTTGTAGCTGCAAGGGAAGCTGGGAAAGTGAGCGTTCACAGTGTCAGTTGACTCTGACTTGAGGCAGACAAGAGAGAGGGGCTTGGGGATGGTCACTGGGAGAATCCCCATGAATTTAGTTATATGGTAAGTGATATTGCATGAAGTGAGTCTTAGAGGACGTGTTAGAACTGTCCAGGTAAAAAGAAAATGGCCAGTTGATAGAATTGCTTGGGCAGAGGTGCGGGAGTGAGAGGGTGCTACAGGGAGCTGGCACAGAAGTCATTCCGTGAGACTGGGAGAACTCAGAGGAGGGGATGATGGGGAAAGTAGGATTAGAATCCTGGCCCTAGAAAAATAGGTAGGTGGAGGAAGTTGCGTTTTCATTGAAGCATGTGGCAGACTACTCAAAGACTAATTTTAAATAGCGGGATAACATGATCCAATTTATGGTTTAAGACAGTCACTCCAGCAACAGTGCAAACGGGAGGCAACAGGAGAGGCAGGGAGATTACGCAGGAGGTGATTGAAGCACTTCCAAGAGGAAAGGACGAGAGATTGAACCGAATCAGGAGCAATGGAGATGAAGAGGAGGATACGCATCTGAGTGATAAAAACTGAAGGAAATGGTTGGAGTTGGTAACTGATGGGTAAGGGAGGGGTCATCTTCGGCTTCTTAGCCTTGGTCTGTTTTAGGCCACCTGGTAGTTGGTGGTGCCATTCGTTAGGATGTGTAATATAGGAGGAGACGTAAGTTATGGGGGACTAAAAGTAAATTCGGTTTTGGACAAAATGAATTTTTGAGATGACTGTGGGTGGATTGATTTGTGGCTCTGGGCTGGGATTTGGCATACAGCAGTCCATATTTGGTAGTTAACGTCATGGGAATGGATAAATTACCAGAAAAGTGAACCTATTTTCTGATTAATCATTTTTCTGTCTGAAGATCTTAAGTTGAAGGCAAAAAAGAGAGAGAGAGAGAGAGAGATAAAAAGTGCCTCTACTTCAACTTTTCCTCTCTACACATTTGGTACCTTTGAGAAAACTGGATAATGCTTGATTTGATCATGAAATCATTCTCAGTATTATATTTAATCACTCATTCCTAACATACTATTTTGAAATTCTTTCCTCCCTTTTTCCTCCCTCCTCCCTTTCTTTCCTCCCTCTCTCCTTCCTTCTTTTCTTCCACTGTGATAGGTTACAATGAAACTCTTGTTTCAGAGTATCCACCATTTTGGAAAGATACCCTAGATCCTTAACAGTCGAATGGAACCTACAGCTCTTCTTATGTTCTTTCTGATTTACATCAGCTCCCCTCCCAACACAGGAATCCTTCTAGATGAGGCTCTGGCAAGTCTGTTGGCATACAAATGACACTATGACTAATGTATGAATGAAAGGATCCCCAACGGGCACTCATTCCTCTGCTGGGGGCTTCACTGCATTGGAGAAGCCGCCACTGACAAAGTAATTCATTGCACTTCGACAGCTCTGACTTTTTGAACGTTCTCAATTGTGTAGCTGTCAGCCTGGGGTACCGGGTTCCTCCTCCAAAGCTACCTGGCATTGTGCATTGTCTCTCTTTCCACACATGTTTCTCAGGAGGATAATCCTCGCTTCCTTCAAAAGTGCCATTGGAAGGCATTTAGTGTATCATACAGCATGGTTTAACTACTGGTCACGTCCTCTGCATGTGTTCTAGTGGTCTCTTTCCCTCTCCAAATGGGAATCCAGGACTTACCTTAATATTCCAGATCTGGTTTAATCAGTAGTGGGTTTGCTTTTACTGTCAGTATTAATGCAGCCTAAGGTTCCATTTACACATCCATGTTTTAGCAGTGACTGAAAATTGAGCTTGTCGTCCACTAAAGCCATTGTGTTTTTAATATTCATGGTTTTATTTTTTTTAAGTTTATATATTTATTTTGAGAGAAAGAAAGCACCAGTGCATGAGCGGGGGTGGGGCAGCAAGGGAGGGAGGGAGAGAATCCCAAGCAGCTCCAGCTGTCAGTGCGGAGCCTCAGGAACTGTGAGATCATGACCTGAGCTGAAATCAAGAGTCAGATGCTTAACCGATTGAGCCCCCCCAGGCACCCCTAATAGCCATTGCTCTACAATCAGGTCTTCTACTTCCCTGTGTAGGATGGGACTTTGTATCTATTCTTAACAGATTTAAGCGTTTTGGTTTTTGTCTACAAATGTGCCAAGTCCATCATTTGGTTCTGTCAGTACTGCAGATAGTTCAGTGTGATACTTAGCAGTGTGTACTCTTGAGTTTCAGTCCTGACTACCCTTTCCACTAGTTTCCTCACCTAAACGTTGAAGATAGTGGTAAAATCTACCTGTTTGGATTGTTGGATGAAATAAATGAGGTCGTACATGTGCAATGCAGAGACAAGTGCTTAGAACATAGTAAGCACTCAGTAAATGTTCAGCATTACTGTTGTTGCAGTGACGTGGGGAATAACTGGGGGCCATTTCTGTAATTGTGAATCCTTTGCTTAACTGGTGATATTCTCTCTGGAGAGGAATCTTAAGACAAATTATTTTTCTCTGGCCAGCGGAAGAAGCAAATGTGGTTCTTGATAGTGAGTACTGTAATTAACCTATTTACCAGGCAATAGATAGGATATGGTTATGAATAATGTTGCCGTTGACTGATAATTATAAACTGGCTAACTTTGTAGAGCTTTATGAGAGAAGAACTCAAAACGAACAAACAACAACAAAAATCGTAAAATTGCCTGGACAAAGTCCTAGGTGTCCTTCATCTGTACTAATTTTAAGATAGGAAATTACAAGTTGAGCCAGATACTAAATTATATAGGTGCTGAAGGTTAAATGAAAATTTGGGTTAATACTGAAGATAAATTGAAGAGTAATTGTTCTCTTTATAGAGGGTTTGCCAGAAGATGCCTTTAAATTTAGACTATGAAAATTAGACTCATGATAACTTTTCAGGAATATAGTTCTTGTGACATACAAGATCTGTGAGAGCCATGTGTGAGCGCCTAGGGAGTTTTAAGAACAGGGTCCTGCTGCAGGACATTAACCTGCTAGCGAGGCATGCTCAAAGAGAGGGAGTGGATTAGCATCCAGTGACCTGTTTTATAATCAAGCAGTAGGACCTTGTTGAAGGTCTAGGTTGACATGAGCCAAGGTTAGATCAACCTGACTTGTTTTCATAATGAATGTCACAATGGTGACAAGTCATCAGGGACATCAGTACACTATTTGCAGTTGCAGTCATCTTTCTGGACAAATCGTTCTTTGACGTCTTCTGTTTAGGCATATCCACAAGAAGTACAAATGGTACCTGAGAAAAGCCAACTCATCTTGGTTCATCATACCAGCGCGTAAGACTTCTGTAGTCTCTTCATCCACAAAAGTCCTCCCGTGCCCCTGACTTACATTCTGCTCATTTCCTTGTGTGTGGATTTTGATCTGGTGCATTGTGAGAGGGAAGCCAGCTTTCCGAGAGTGAAACTTTCAGATTTTGTTGTCTCCAGTGTGAGGTCTGAGAGGTGCTTTATTAGTTAGGAAAGTTAGGAAACATTCAGTTTTTTTTTTTTTTTTTCTGTAGCTTTTAAAAATCATCATGACTTCCAACATGTTATTTTTGTATTGGCATCCATTGCCAGTGCTGTGTCTCAGAAGAGCCGGGCCTTGTGACAATTACTCCTCTGAAATTGACGGGGCTGTAAAATTTATTCAACTACTACCCTTTTCTAGACCAAAGTAAGGTTATATTTTTCACTTTTATAGACAGACAAATTAAGGTGTTTAAAATAAAACCCACTTCCCCTTTTCTTTATTTTTCAGATAATCTGTAGCCAAAAGCTTATTGGGTTTCTGTAGAACTGCCTTGTTTTAAAAATCAAATTGAAGACCAACTTGATTCTGCCTGCAGAGCAAAGCTATCTGCCTGTTTAGAAAATCTGGATGGTTAAATTGGAAGCACGTTCTGCACATGGTTTAGCAGTTAGTAGCCTGGAAAATGACCCAATAGCCAAGATAGTTTTTTTTAATCTTCATTGTAAGTGCTTGTTTAAAGTTTAAGCCTGTAATTGACTATTTTGCACATTGTTCATTGTTAATTCTTTTCAGGCTATTATAGTTTGTAAATACATTGCCTGCTAAGTTGTGTCAGTGGAGGAACATTAGTGCTATAAGAAAATCCAGTTAAATGTGGTGCTTAAAAGCATTACCAATTAGATCAGATCGCCATGATTTCTTAGTGATCCTAGGAAAGTCACTTTCTATTTGTGCAAATTTTTATGTACTTAAAATGCGTATGTCGATTTTTTTTTCTGGGATAAAGGATGGTATATATATTCACACTATTCTATGGGCTGCTGAAGAGCTTCTACTGATTGGTGCCTACATTACTCAGTACTGTTACATGGCGCCCTTAGTCTGTTCGACACTGGAGGGGCAAAATTCTCCTGTTCTGCACTTTTTGTCATATTTATTAGCTGGTGTTTACCAGAGAGGTCAAGCTGTCCTATTTTGTATAATTTGTATTTAAGAAATAATTTTAATATGCATACTACATGCAATTTACTCTGTTTAGATGGCTGTGATAAACATGGATCAGAAAATCAGATAACTTGCTGGTATTCATTCTTTAACTTTTCAGTTTAGAAGGAGTGGACATCACTTGAAATTACAAGCTAATACTGGCTGATAACTAAAGGTTATAAAAATTGCAATGGAAAAAGAGTTAAATTCTGCCTATCAGGTAGTAAGGACCCCTAGAATATGGACATGATAGAGGATGACAAGATAGATAAAATGTAATTTATCTGTGTATGATATAGAAAGAAAAATAATGTTTGGGAATGTACGGAATGTAGCTTCAGCTATTTATCATTATGAACAAGTGGAAACTTAACATAAAACTCCTCTTGATTAAGTTTTATGTGAAACAAAGGATATGATTGGAAGTGTAGAATTGGAGAGTATTTTAAGAGCGTAATGATAATCCAGCTCAGGCTTCAGCAAGTCTGTGGTCAAACTAGAGAAGAGGAAAAAAGTGCAGGGAAGCTTGATTGGGTTATGCAAATTTGCGACACATGTAGGAGTTTGGACCTAACGGATTGTTGCACTGGATTTGGTCATCAAATGATGCTTTTCATAGCAAATATTATCTGAGCCATTGATTTAAGCACTGAAAAATGCCAAATACATGTAGACAGAACTGCAGCCTCTCTGTCCCTTTGAAACAAAATTTAGCACTCAGCCTTGAACGTTAGATGCTGTAAAACGGAATGAGAAAAAGAAGGGATAAGTAGAGAAAGGAAGAACACTGAGAATGGGAAGGGACATGCGTGCTCAGAGATGAACTCAATATGCGGATGCCCCACAGTTCTGCTGGGTAAGAAGAAACGCACTGTGAGAATATAACAGCTATCAGGCAAACAGAACTGGAAACTGCAGAGCACAAGGCAATTATGTATTAAGAAAGAGTCACAGTTGACATTGAGTGGTATAGCGGAAGAGAATGGCATGGTTGCAGGAAGATGTTAAGAATATTAAAAAAATATCCCAAAATCAAGAGTGAAAAAAAAGCAAGAAAGATTACCTATGAGGTGATGATAAATAATAATGAGTTATTTCTGAAAGCGCCTAAAGACCAGGAGGTCTGAAAAGTGGTTTGTCAAGCCTTGAAGAGATAGAAAGGGTAATTTATTGACAGGCAATGGAGACAGTGCTAAAAAATAAATGAATTTTTCACCTCAGTGTTCACAAAAGAGGATGGGGGACAGATGCCAGAAACAGACATAAATTTCCCAGGGGAGTGAAAAAATACAAAAGAAATCAGGATCATGCTGAAACAGGTGATCAAGGAGTGAGAAGAAAAACTAATAAAACCCTAAAGCTAGCAGTGGTCACCCAAAAAACCTTGAAAAAAGTTGAAAGAATGAGGAACCAGCTGGGAAGGAGAGGAAAGACAATTAACTGTGGTTCTTAGGATGGTTGGAAATAATTTTTTGGATTTGTTTTTATCTAATGAATTCATTAGGCTAGCCCCTTTGAAATTTACCCTTACAGGGAACAACAGGCTGGTGTATTTAAAAAAAAAAAATTATCTTAAATGGCCTTTGAATAACCAAGACATCTTTTTGTCCCCCAAGATCTCAGTCTAAGAGTTACTCCAGTATGCCCACTGTTTAATGTTCGTTACATATTTGTTAAGTGTTTATGAAGTCTTGCTGTGTTTCCAGGGTGTTCACTGAGTCACTGATGCAGCCAGCACGTATTGGACACCTCTTAGTGCCAGGCAGTATGCTAGATCCTGGGACACAACACTAAAAAAGACAGACATGCCCTTAGGGTTTTTGAAGTTACTTCTCCCTCACTCCTATAAGCAACCCTACCTCTTGCCGGGTAAAGAAAGGCCATTGATTTGATTTTCTCATCATTCCTAGTCTTACTTTGTTACCATTCTTGGCATCTTGATGGAGAACGTATGGAGAACGGCATCCTCTTTATTACTGGGTCTGTTTGCTGTACTGTCCTCAGGGTGGGTGCCTGCGTCCTTTCCCTCGTCCTCACATATGTGGATATTACTTTCCAAGCTCGCTCGGCTCCCCAGTGCTCCAAACCAAACTTCGTGCTTGTTGATTCCCAGCAGCTATCCCTGAATCCTTCACCTCCTGTGCTGTTTGGGAATTCAGAGTTCTTCCCTTGGGCAGATGTGAGGGTGCGCCTTCAAATGTCCTTTTTCCTTTCTCCATTTTCCCCACCTCCTGCATTTTGACCTTAGAGTACACACGCCTCCCATCCTGGGCTGACGACCATTGTCTTCCTTTGGGCTACCTCATTTCCCACTCTTTGCCTCCATAAACTTTATGGCCCACTACACCTCATTCAAAAGACCCTCTGTTTCTCCTCCAGAATTAATCCTTCTTTGCTTTCTGTACAAAGATTACTTTAAGACACTCATTAATGCAAATACTCTTGTGAGGAAGACTTCGCTGTAGTCACTTCTTTCCACTTTCGGACATTGTTTTAGCAGCTACCTAAGAAGGGAATATGAAAGACATTTCAGGGACATTATTTCTGAGCCTGTCGGACAGGGACAAATAGACTTTCATCCACTGCACAGTTCTGTCCTACAGTACCTAGTTCCCATGGCCAAAGTCTTCTCAATAAAATTAATCTCCAGTGGCATCTTTCCTACCAGGACTTTCGGTGGAGGTCTTTGTTTGGAACAGCCCTCTTATGAGCTCTTGATTCTCATATATAATTGTTCTGTGTTTAAGTGTCTCTGAAAGCTGGCAGACCTAAGTTCATCTATAGAAGAAGGATCCCCTAAGCTACATCCCTATTTCTTTTGTCATATTTTCATCATTTATACAGAGCCAGTTGCAATTTGATTGGTATTCCCAAAGAATAGATCATTCATTTGGGGACTGTCAAACTTGGGTGAATCTGCCATCTTACTGAGGTGGGCGGGGGAAGACTAATACACTCGAGACACTATAAACACGGCAACACCAACCCCCTCTGCAAGTGCTGTATGACTAATGAGAAAGTAGAAGCAAGAGCTGGATAGAGAATGTCAGAAAGAAGCTTTGGTAGATCTCAGCCTATATTTACTTTGAATATTGTTTCATCCCACTCTTTCCTAATGTCCTTATATATCTGATATAAAATTATATCTGATGAGTGGCATTCTTTAGCTGTCAGCCCATGGCCCCTGAACTCCCTACAGGCATGTGACCAAATCTTGTAGATCTTCACCCTTGCTGTACATCTGAGTTACCTCTGGGCCATTCACATAATACAAATGCCTGGGCTCCACCTACAGACATTCTGTATTTTTGAGGTCTGGGCTGGGATCCAAGCATCTAATTTAAACGTGCATTTGGTGACACTGATGTCCTGCCAGGTTTGAGAATCTCTGACCTACACATCACATCAAAGAGCTGTCATTTTGGTTTTCAAAACTGCTCCATTCTTTTGAACTGAGTACTTCTTTTTAAATCCTTCTGTTTCTTTTTCACTCAGTAAAAGTGAGTCATCACCTACTTAGCATCTAACTGTTTACCATCAAGATATTTTTATATTATAAATTAATAACTGTTTTAGGTCAAAGAAAATGGATAGTTTTAAATATGTTAACATTGTCCATTCTTCCAGAAAGGGCTGAAATGATATCTATTTTTCATTCTATTTGTCCTTCAAATCAATAGGCTTAATCTAATGGCCCTGAAGATTGGCCTCTGTGATAATGATGGGAGTAACAGACATTGTTGTAAATTTGCAATGAAACATTATGTATTTGCAGCAGGAATGATTTTTCTTGTAGGAAAAATGTTAATGGATTTTTACTAACTTAGAGGAAAGACAAGCCAAATTAGAGGAAAGCTGGCACTATAAATATTTCAAAAAGAACATCCATTTATTGTTTTTTGGGAGTATACAGCTAAGACTAATGACATTGAAGAAGGGAGTTCTGTCTTATGCAGAACAATTAGGAAAATAGCTAAGTATGCTATGAAATTAGCCTGGAAATTGGTTGTAGGCAAGTATGTTTTTCTCAAGTACTTGGGTGATTTTGTTATACTTTGCAATATTATCTCTACTATCTTGTATGACTTACATATGGTACATGATAAAATATTTTTTAGGCTACCTGTCCAATAAAAGGAGCATGAACCACAAGTTGCTGTAATTTGTTTTTATGAGGGGTTCCCGCCGCCACCCCCGAGTCTGTTAAGTGGTGAGGTAATTAGGGTATTTTGTTATATGTTCTATCACCTTTGGAATAATAGAGCTGTTTTTGTTTAATTTGGGTTTGTCATACACATACACTGTTTCGATCACATTATGGATGCAGACCTGACCCTCGGGTTGCTCAGAGCCATAGTTTCATAGCCTCTTTCCATGAGGCTCTCAGGTAACATGCTGGCCATGGTGGTGGGTAGAGTTCTGTGCTTCTGTTCAATATTCTGTATATTTAATTTAATAAAATTAAAATGCAGAGAGAAAATCAGGTAAGAGCTTCTGTGTTTTGTAATATGTTAAAGGAGTTAAAGAAAATGTATGGAATTTAGTTTAGTTTTTGCACTTGTCATAGTATGTTACATGTTGCCTTCAAAATTAACACCTGCTTTTATTTAGGAATTTTTGGCAAGTTGAAAATGTAACTTCTAGAGAGAATTAAAGGTCTTATATTTGAATGAATGGCTAAATCATTAATCATGCGGAATTATTTCTTGGGGTGTTAATAACTGTTTCTTTACCTGTGAACTTCTTTTCCAATCGCAGAATCTTGATTGGAGAAGTTTTGTTGGAAGACATATCCCACTGTTCACAGGCCAGGGATACCAATAACTTGTGGAAAGGGCCAAAAACACATTGATTGGTTGGATTTTAAATTACTTTGTTTCTGAGTTTATTTGACTTGTATCATATGTACTGATTCGTATCAGTTGCTCTGGATATAGACATGGACTTATGATTTTTTCCTGTATTAGTGTTCAGGCTTTAAGTTATTCATTAATTCCATTTATCAAGTATTTATGGAGCACCAGCTTTGTGCCAGACACTTGGCATGTGTCGGTGGTGGTGATATCCCATGAATACCACGTGCTCAGAGTCACTTTCTGTCTAGTGGAAGAAGCAGCAAGTGAAGAGGCCAAGGGAAATATAGGGTCCTTTGGCAGCTCCTACCAGGGAGGGACATCACCTAGAGGAAGCTGGGGAAGTTGACATCCGAGCCCAGATCTGAATGATGAGGAAGAGACAGGCAAAGGGAGCTGTGTGAGAATGAGACTGAGGAGTGTTTGAGGCTTAGGGATTTATATCTGCAGAAAGCTAGAAAAGAAAGGATTGGGCATCTCTTTCAGAGCACTGAGAGAGGGAGGGTGTGAGGCATAGGTTCTCCACGTCTGCGAGAGCCAGCTCATGAAGGACCTTACAAACCGTGCTCAACATGTGTCCTTCATTCAGCAAATATGTGCTCAGCATGGACTACACGTCAGGCACTTGGGATACATCCGGAAACAAAGCAAAAAATAATGCCTGCCCTTGTGGAGCTTTTATTCAAGTGGGAGAGACAAATAATAAACATGTTGCTAGTGGTTTTGAAAATGGGCCAGCAGCATGTGTAGTCCAAATGGTTACAGTCTCAGCGTTTGCCAATACCATTGAGCCAAATCAAAGACTATTTAATAAAAATAACTTTACAATCATTTCCAGTCTGATGACTGCAGATAGACTTATTGATAACTCGGTATATTTACACAGAATGTTGAAGGTTACCTATTATTTATATTTACTGATCACTCACTCTGCACCTGGCATTGCGCTAAGCAGTGAGCACACCACACTTGTGAAAGGAAGGAAGGCACTTACGTTCCCTGCAGTCAGTGTTTCCAGTTCATCAGGTAGATCTCCCTAAGAGCACAGGCCTTATCTGTAATGTTGGGTGAGACTATTTGAGAGGGGATCGGTATGGAGTGGTTGTCCTATATTCCTGTTTTAAAACATGTTGCCAGAACCAGGATTCTTTCTCGGAACACTTTGACCGTATCACTATACAGGAAAATTGCTTGAATTTTTTTTTTCCTTAGGATGCAAACGGAAAAACAAACATTCTACATAGTTATTGAAATGAAACATTTGCTTTGCTTATAATAAAAATGAATTATTATAAATAAGTAATTTAGTCCAGTGAGCACTTTTTGGTGGAATTAAGAAAGAGCGAAGGGTACACTAGAAGTCAGTGTAGGGAAGCAGACGAGAAATGTAGTTGAACAGAACCGACGAAGAAAGATTTGCCTGAATTTAGCCCACAGTTGTAAGAGCATTGAATGAAACTGTTTGATGTATGGGAGGTATTTGAAAAAAATTATTGTACTCTGGCAATCTCAGCCTGATTTGTTTTGTCTCCCTTAGAATAAAAGTTGCACGTGGGTAGGAATTATGCCTTTAAATGTTAGCCTGTAATGGACTGGGAAGCTACTCAAGGGTAACAGCTGAGGAGGAAATGGCTCTGTCAGCGTCGTGCTCATGGATGATTGGGCACATAAGGCAACAAGCAGAGAGAAAGGTGCAGAGGGAAAAGGTCATAAAACAGGAAGGCTCGTTTGCAACTAAAACATAATAGCAAAGGCAAAAGCCTTGGGAACCACCGAGGTGATCTATTTTTCCGCTTAACGGAATACAAATACGTACAGTTGAAAAGGTGGGTGCTTCTTGTGCAGACGTCGCTGTCATCAGCAACGCACACAGTTTGATATATTTGGAGGAACGTTGAATCTCATGGTTCTCCGTTTCTCCCCAGGTGACCAAAGGCATGCATTTTCAGAATAGTCCACATTAAGTTCTAGTCTTTATATCCGTGATATCCGTAAATACAAAGCTTACCTGTCCACGTAAGAGCACATTAAATCTGTGCTCCATCAGCACTAACTTCTAAATAACGACAGCGACCTTTGTCCAACAATGTCCATAATGCTTACTGCTAATGTCCAGAAATGTTTATCGATATCCCATCATGGTTACAATAGCCACTAGCTACTTTGCTCTTACTGTATGCCAAACCCTGTGCTTCGATTTGCAGATTTTCTCTCACAGCGACCTTTACAGAAAGTATTTCTCACCCTCATTTTACGAAGAAGAAAAGCGAAGGACAGAGAGGTTAAAATAATCCAGACAGGGGGTACGCTCCCAGTTGGTTAGTGATCTGTTTGGGATTTGCACACAGTCCTGCCAGACTCTTGAAGCACGTGTTCCTGACCACCGGCCCTGACTGCGGGCAGGTAGATGTTGCCGATCAAAAGTATTAGAAGTAAATATAAGCTAAGATTATATGTTAACAAAACACTAGGGTTTAAGGACCACATTAATGACCGCTGTGCTTTTTTTTTTTTTTTTTTTTTAACATTTCAGCACACTGTTAAATCACAATGAGAAAGAGAACTCATAAGAATGATTAAGAGTATTGGAACTCAAGGGAAAATATTATCATCAATCTTTTTTATTCTTTTCCTCTTGTTTTACACTTCTTTTTTTAATGTTTTTTATTTATTTTTGAGAGAGAGAGAGTAAGTGGGGGAGGCCAAAGATGGGGACAGAGAATCTGCAGCAGGCTCCGCACTAACAGCACAAGCCTGATGCGGGGCTCGAACTCACGAACTGTGAGATCATGATCTGAGCTGACGTCGGACGCTCAACCAACTGAGCCACCCAGGTACCCCTATCATCATTATTTTTTTAATGTTTTTATTTATTTTTGAGACAGAGAGAGACAGAGCATGAGCAGAGAAGGGGCAGAGAGAGAGGGAGACACAGAACCCGAAGCAGGCTCCAGGCTCTGAGCTGTCAGCACAGAGCCTGACGCGGGGCTCAAACCCACAAACCGCGAGATCATGACCTGAGCCAAAGTCGGATGCTCAACCGACTGAGCCACCCAGGCGCCCCTCATCGTTATGTTTTAATAAGGGATAATCGAGATGAGCATAGGACCTGTCGCTTTATTAATAGGCATGCACGCATCTGGTGAAGACTGAATTTGCCAACTGCACTGCTGGCCTGGAATTAGACTCCTCTGTGGAATTCAGGTCAGTGTTTACACCCAAGTAGTTTACAGTCTTTGGCAAATTTAAGCAATATAGTATGAAAGCACTTAGGAACAATTTGGAGAATCAGAATCCAAGAAGAAATCCGGGTAACGTGTATTCTCAGTGGAGAGGGGTGAGGGGAACTGTGGGTTTCTCTGACATATTGTTGATCTACCTCGTTCATTTGTTTACTTTTGGAGAGTCCCTGCTTCAGTACTCACTTAGATCTGGTTCACATCCTGACCCGACCACTTACACTCCTGGCTTTCCTTTGTGTGTGTGGGGGGGGGGGGGAGGGCGTGGGGAGGCGGGGGGTGGAGATAACAAGGCCAACTTCACAATGTTTTCAGAGTGCCTTTAGCCCAACCTGATTTGATTTGACACATGGGATATGTCTTCAGTGGGCCTTAGTTTTGTCTTCTCATCTGCCACTTATTTGACCTGATGAAGAAGATGAATAAATACAAATCTTTGTCCACTGTTGTCGACAAGGATTATCATTTTCACGTGTTGAAAACCTAAATTTTCAATCTCCCTTCTCTGTGGACTTTCAGAGTGTTGATTTTCCAAGCTGTTCCACCCCATACCCTTTTGTATTTTGATTTCCTCTTGCTTCCCTAGTTGCCATTTATTTGGAAGACTCTTCCACTTTTGTCGTTCAATGGTCCATGAGTGATTTGAGTGTCTGTTTATGTCACATTAGGATTTGTTGAATTCAAAGAAGCATTGGATCCTGGGAGGCGACCCCAGTCCTCCAGTTGAACTTTGATTTTCCCGAGATCACAGGTGAAGATGACCTGTGTCTAACTCATTTTTCTTCACCCACCACTGGCTGTCTTTTTCACTCCAGACCTTTACTGTTCAGTCCAAGCTCAGCACCCTATATGGATCCAGTCGTCATCCTCAGGGAAGAAAAGAGGTAGGAAAGAAAGTGGCAACCAAGTGAAGCAGGCATCCTAGGGATTTAGGAGAGATGTCAGACTTCTCAAATGCATTGCTTGATTTGAGGTAGTTGATCTAATCTGCCACTAAACTTCACCTGGCTGCTTCTTCTGTCATGTCTTCAAAGAAAATGTGTCCCTTCTCCATTCTCTGAACAAACCTCAGTATGCACCTCCTTGAGTTTATTTTAACTTCCTTGTCCTGCTCTCTGTTCCCAGAAATCTTTCCGTTTCTATTTTCTTCCATCGTCTCTTTCTCCTCTGGCTCCTTTTCCATGTACGTATCGTTGTGAGAATGGATCCTCTACTCTCTGGCAGTGATTGCCCCGTGTGGATCATAGATCACTTACTTCAGGTCTTGTGTGGTCATGTTAAAATTGGGACGCGCTTCAGGCCTACGAATCAGCACCTGAGTAGGATGCAGTCCGTGAGTTGCCTGGAAACTACTTATTCTCCAAGAGAGTTGATTTTCTAAGGGAGGACAGCTTCACCTGCTGGGTTTTGTTTTGTTCATTTCCTAGCCTATTCTTTTTGTCTTTTGAAATCTACCTCCCTCAACATCCCAAATGTCAAATTCGACCCTCTTTCTGGTCCTCTCACTACTCTTTTATTAGCTGTTTTCCTCTTTTGTCCTTATAAGTGTGGGCATGGGAAGAGTTTGGAGGTTGGTGTTAGAGGGGGTTTGACTTCCAGCTTCATTACTTAACAAGGTGTGATATTGGGACTCTCATTTATCTTCAGTATCTTCATGTCTGTCTTGGAGATTGCATGACTAGCAAGTGGCATTTTTAAAAATTTTTTTTTAATGTTTATTTATTTATTTTTGAGAGAGAGACAGAGCACCAGCAGGGGAGGAGCAGAGAGAGAGGGAGACGCAGAATCCGAAACAGGCTCCGGGCTCTGAGCTGTCAGCACAGAGCCTGACGCGGGGCTGGAACTCACAAACCGTGACCTGAGCCGAAGCGAGATGCTCAACCGACTGAGCCACGCAGGTGACCCTGCAAGTGGCGTTTAAAAAAAAAAGTTTGTTTATTTATTTTGAGAGAGCTCATGAGTGGGTGAAGGGTCGAAAGAGAGAGGGAGAGAATCCCAAGTAGGCTCCACACCATCAGCGCAGAACCCGCTGTGCAGCTCCATCTCATGAACTGTGGGATCATGACCTGAGCCGAAATCAGGAGTCACTTAACCGACTAAGTCACTCAGGCGCCCTGTAAGTGGCATTTTTCAAATTTGGGAGCCCAAACATAGTTGTTTTTGCTCTAAGAATCTGCCTCTCCCATTTTGCTGGTGGAAAACTTGGAAATTATACCCTTTGCCAGGGTTGTGGCTGCTGGGTGACAGCCAAAAGGTGAATATCTTTTCCCCATTTTGCCTCCCTCACATACCCACGATCCTTTCCTACAACAGATCATGGTCAGTTTGGCATGACAAGTACTGGAAGAGAGAAATTCTCTCTAGTGAGCCAGAAAATGCAACAGGATCTGTCTGAGGTTGATAGAGATGAGTGTTTGATCCATTTTACTCTGTGCCAGAAAAATATTTTTCCTTGACAGCTGGGGAGATCAAAGGTCTAAAACTGTGGAGACAGGGAGATGAATGTTCTAATATTAATATTATATGAATAATATAGTATATAATGTTTAAGGCCAATTCTCTTTGTCTGAGAACCGCCAGTCAGCCATATGCAGAGGGAGGAACTCCAATCACAGAGGTCTTTTCACGCCATGGAGACAGGCAGCCATTACCTGCCTTTAAACAGCTGAGGAAGCCGAGCTTGAATATTCTGCGAGAGATCATGTCAGGAAACAGCAGAATCTGCAGGTTTGGGGGTTAGGGGCAAGTCACATGGATTGAGAAAGACTTACTAGTGATCCAGCCAAATGAGTGGGGTTTTCAGGAATTATCATGGAAGAGATGGAAGTCTTCCCTTGTGTGAGAGCAATATAGTGGTCTAATATGGCACCTGTTACCAAGAAAGGTGACATGTTGTATCCTCAGCTAGGGTAAGAAGTGTAGTGATTCTTGTGGTGCACACATGTCATAGGACTTGGCTTCTGCAGGGACTCCCAAAGGAGAGAGGGAAGAGAAATCGGTGACATGGGTGGTACTGGTGTTGTGGGTGGCCCAGTTCTCAGGTCAGAGAGATTTATCCACCCAAGGTTGTTTTCACTTCGGACAATCCTGTTGAGGCTTCCTTTCACATATGTGATTTCCATGGGCCTCTGGTGATTGTTGCTTTCTTACTTTTACTAGGGACATGCTTACTGACTTAAAAATCTTTCATCTTTGTAGCTTTTGACTGATAGCATGGATTTAATATCTGATATTTTACAGCTCTTGTTTAATTAGCTTTTAACTTGTTTCCCATTTATATTTCTTTTCTGCGAGTTTTCTACTTTTTTAATTGTCTGTTTTTATCTGATTAAGATGTCCCTGTATACATCCCCTTCATCCCCTGCATAGACCTCTCATTAACTCACCAAAATATCTCTTCAGTATGAATCAGGAGGTATGGCTTGAGCTTATAAGGCTCAAGCTAAGGGAACAAGATTGGTTCTTGACAGCAAACATTATTCATCCTCTTCGTTTTGAGCTTTGTAGCCTGAAATCCATGGTCTGTGATTAAATGGAGGCAATTTCTCTGAGCCTTACTACTCTCATCTTAAAAGTAAAGACAGTGATATCTACCTCAGAGAATTGTAATGAAGATTACATGAGATATATGCATGTAGCACAGAAGCTAGAAATAGGAGGTTCTTCATAAATGTAATTTCACTTTTCTCTCAATGTCTGTAAAACCGCAGGGAACATTAGTACACGTGTAGGTGTGAAAGGAGAAGATCATGAGTTTGGTGTTAAGTGTGAGGTACTTCTAAACCATCCAAGTGAAGATATCAAGTGGGCAGTTGGAGTTAAGGATATGGAGCGCAGAGAAGTGTGAGCTGAAGGTCTGTAACTAGTCTGGAGCATGGAGACACCAGTTGAAGGTTCGAGATAGCGTATGGAGGTTCGAGTAACAAGTGGACCTGGGACCTAGCTATTGAAGGAGTCTCTACGTTTCGAGTGACCATGAAAGAGAATGCCCAAGGAGTAGGAGAAGAAGGACACGTAATGTCATGGAAGCCACAGTCAAACATATTTTTAGGAATGAGGGGATAAGAATGTCTTTCTGATCACCAGGGCATATGAGATCTGAACATTGCCTATTGACTTTAACTACTTAGTTGCCACTGTTGTCCTTTTCTGAGAGTTTTCTGGGAGGAATTGTGGGGTAGGAAGACTCCACTCCTCACCCCCCAGAACTGAGCTATCCTTCCTCTGACCTGGCAGAGTATTCATCTTACCTGCTTCTAATGTGGTTTTTCCTCTATGATTCATAATGACAGTTGTTTGTACTTAGCTTCATTCCCATAATAAATTCTCAGTTTCCTGAGACAGGGGTCATGCAAAGTACCACATAAATTACACCTAGTAAGTATTTAATTGTTCAGTCTTAGAATCATTGGTTCTTACAGAACAAGGCATGTTTCCTTGTCCGTCCATCCATCCATCCATCCATCCATCCATCCATCCATCCAGTAAACAGTTGTTTGCCAACTTCTTACCATGTGCCAGGCACATGCATTATAGGCTATATGCATATAATGGTGAGCAAAAAATGTTCTTCTTCTGCATGAAATTTACATAGTGGTGGAGGTAGATGAGAAAAAATACATATATACATATTCTGAGTGCCTTCAATGTCTTAATTTATTTGTTCCTCACAACCACAGGACGTAGATGTTATTACTAGTCCTGTTTTTTTTTTTTAATGAGAAAATGGAGGCACTAAGATATCCAGTAGTTTTGCCATATCATTAATTCATTAAGAGTGGGTCTGGGATTCAAACCTGGGCACTTTGACTCTCAAATCCATGCTGCTAAACACCACTCCTCCCCCGTACCCCCTACATTGCAAATATTCGGCAGGGAGTAAACTATTATTATTATTATTACTACTACTACTACTACTACTAATAGTATTAATAGCATTTTTTTCCTTAGCCTCAGGATCATTTACTCCAATTCAGATAAGTAAACAGACTCCCACCTAGTTATTGGCAAAACTGAATTTAGAAGCCAGCTTTCCATGTTTCCAATCCAGTGCTTTTCGCTTATAGAGTGCCTCTTCATTAAGGGAGGAGGGGTATAGGGGGAGGAGGAGGGAAAAGAAGGATGGAAGGATGAAGGAACAAGCAAAGAGAAAGAAGGATGTGTGGTTGAGGCGTAGGAATTAAACGTGTTCGATGTTGGATTTTTGATGCTACCAAACCGTGTCTTATTTTTCAAGGTTTTATTTTCCTGTGTTCTCAAGAGGTGATATCCTTGAAAGTAAGGATATTTCAATGCAAAATAATCATATTCTATTTAATAGACTAGCAAAAAATAATTCAGGAGCTAGGAGACCCCAGCTACTTAAAAGTAAATGCTGTATTTTGGAAAGGGCATTATTACTGGTATTTATATTATAAAGGCATTGGTTGGAAGATACACTAGAAGCTTTGTTTACCAATAGCCAAATCTTTGAGGAGGAAGTGTGTGTGTGTGTGTGTGTGTGTGTGTGTGTGAGAGAGAGAGAGAGAGAGAGAGAGAGAGAGAGAGAGGGAGGGAGGTGCATATAGGAATACACGCTTATTTTATTTTATAAAATCCTGGTAACACTGAATTTACCTTGTGTATACATTTTGGAGAAGAGCATACTGAACCATTTTTCTGGGATGGGAAAGTTTTTGTACTTCTGCGCAAGGCTGCTCTAATATCAAGCACCATATTTAAGCATCACAAATGTACACCAAGCAAGGGACAGATGCACAAGGAATTTAAGCAGAGTTTTTCTAAATGGCAAATAATTAGAGGGGAACAGATGCCTATGGGCAGCAAAGGATGAAATGAGGTACCAGGAATTTTAAAAGGGAGATGGAAATACATATGTAGAATGCAGTCCCTCTCAAGGATCTTTAAGCCTAGAGGGTGTTCTCTCCCAAAGCTCTCTGTTTTTGTGGGTTTTGACATTAAATTTGGTTCTCTCTTTACCTGTATTCCCCAAAGAAATAGATCATGCTAATCGCTCCAAAGTGGAACAGATTTTCTTTCGAACCTCAGTTTTGGATGACTTTGCGGTTTGCATCTCTTTCTTGTCCCTCCCTAGGGCCTTGTCCTTTCCCGGGACTGCCAGGATATGACATTTCATAACAGTGTCACTCCTCATTTATTTATTATTTATACCCCATCTACTTCCAGAAGGGTTTTTAGGTAACTGACCAATCAAAGGTGCCTACAAATGTGGACTCGTTTTCTTCTCGATGTGCGTTTTAGAATGGACATGGCCCTCCTTCAGAACAGTCCTGCTGTAAAATGGGTTTTGTCCACCCCAGAAGTCTCTGTGTAGTTTTGATGTCGAAAAGGAAGCAAGTCTCCAAGAAAAAAAGTAGAGAAGAGCGTGAGACATTTCCCATCTTCCTGTGGAGTGGTAGTTTAAACAGCAGGGGCCCTGAGCAGAGCGACTCAGCTACCCAGCAAAGCTGAGCTATAGCACCTGATCATTATCCTTCAGGTTTAAGATTTACCTGTTGTGCTCATTGTAACAAAAGAAATGAAATCTCTGTAATTATATTGGAAGGGGGAGGAGATCATGTTTTAGTTCCTTTGATCTGGAACTAGAATAGGCTCTGCTTTTGGAAATTTAATTTGAAAGAATCCAACGTACACATCTGCTTTTTGTACTGCAATTTCTATTGAGCTTGAAAATAGAAATTTATTAATGCAAATGTGTAGAGTCTGTTCCTTGAGGAGAGAGAGAGAAAAAAACGATACACTTCCAAAATGCAAAGTGATCCTCTCTACATAGCTATGGAAGATTTTAATAAATATGTTCTCTGTTTTTCTTTTTTCCTGGAGTTCAGAGATAAGGTTCCTTATTAACAAGGACTAAGCATGAAAATGATAGGACACGTTGGGAAACAGAAAGATTCATCATTACTTCAATATTTAAAAGTTTCCAAAGGACAAATTAGATGGTAAAGAGATGAGAAGCGTACTGAATCCCCAAAAGAAAAAGACACACACAAAAACAAGTGCATCATCAAACCATTTGGAGAACACGTTTGAATTGATGGTAGGGCCCATGCTAAGAGACAAAGCTTTCATTTCAACGAATCCAATCTGCCTAGTGTTCTGTAAAATTGCCTTTGCCTGTAAATGGAGTGGCATGCAGATTTTAGGTAGGACACTTTCTCACCCAACTTAGCCTGCACTCTTTTATTTTATTTTTGAGTCGTTACGTGAAACTGCATATAAATGCCACTTGACTTAATCCTTAGAGTGGCTGGATCGCATGGTCTATTTTGATTAACTTTTTCTTGTTCTCAGTGTAAATTTCCTCGTAAAGCCTAAAATGTCATGAGCATTTTGGGACGTAAATCAATTAAGCTATTTTACAGTTATATAGTTGTTCTTCGCAGGGCTTGAGTGCTTTCCTGAACTCCTTCTCATCTCCAAATGGGCAAAATAAATTATAAATTGTT